>NW_027495130.1:0-254284 GCF_021521415.1 Bidens hawaiensis | reverse complement strand
GGGGGATATGTCACGGGCCCGTGGGCGGGGGATATGCCACGGGAGTTGTGTGTGATAGTCAGAGGTTTCACTTGTGGGCTCAGCATAATTATATCGCTAATATATGATTATTATAACGATTTGTCACTGTTGTTTAAATTAGTGAAACTCACCAACTATTCGTAGTTGACCCGTTTTCTTTATATGCTTTCTAGGTACTCCAAACTGGAGTAAGTGCTACATGCTTGATGATGCTTGCTATTTGTGGAAGTGTAGTGATCATTTTGTATTAAATATGATTATGTAATGTTGGTAAAACTTATGTGCTATCGCCTAGACGGGAACTAAACTCGGAACAATGTAATATGATGTAAATTAATGTAGTGGTGTTTTCTTTATAAGCAATGCTGTTGATATCAGATGTGTCTGTTGCATCCCGTTTACGTTTCCGCTGCGGTTACGGGGTGTTACACTTTATCCTCGAATACTTAAACCTCGAATACTTTAACTATGATTACTTTAACTGCAAATCATCAGTCCCAATAAATATGAGCCAATAGACTCCACCTTGACTGATAATTCTTGGCCTTGTGAAAATAGACAATCTCTAAGTCTTTTCAGCAAACCAATAACTTTTAGCTTCTCATCTCAGATCTCCCACTAAAAGTAAGCAACTCCAGGTGATCATCCCAATAAACCAACTAGCATATACATGGTTCAATATTTCAATAATCAGCTGTAAATCATCAGCTATCCATCAGCATTGGTAAAGTAAAAATATCTTTACGTTTGAAATCATCACACATCTTCATGAACAATCCGATCATTAAAAATATTTCACTTCGGTTTTCACTCATTAATAACGTTTATCCCAAATTAACTCTTTGAAGCTCTTTTATATCCCATTTGATTGGATACACTAATGTTTTGGGTATATGAAGAAGATTTCCAACCTCTATTAATCAATCCCTAATCATCTGATTCTTCAATCCGATGACAAGACTCGTATTGCATTCTGCAACAAGATCAACCCTTTAAAGAATTATCCCCTTCAACAGAAGTAATCCGCCGAATAATTGTAGCCAACATTGTCAGGATCAAAGTCTTTCAGAAAGAATTAAACGAACAGACACTCGTAGCCTACATAATCAGGTTTTAATCTTAAACAAACCAATCAACAATCGAAGAATAATGACAGTCTTGAACCCAGTCAAAAGTAGCTTTCCAAGCATGTATTACCACCTGAATTGCATCAATTTTTCAAGAAACCATTGCAAAGGTAGGAAGAAATAAGTCAATAAACTTTCATCTCCCCCTCTTCTTGACAACTTGGTAAGGTCTTGAACAAACATCAACAATATCTAATAAACTCCTCTTTAACTTATTCATGTTCTCACCCTTTGCCAGTAGATATGTGTGAAAAGTAAGCTGGAAAATATTATCGCCAAAATGTTCAAAAACAAGTATCCCAACTTTTTTATCGAGGACACCCGTCTTTCATGTGATACGCATAAACAACATCCTCATTCGCTAAATATGTGTCCTTATATGTTAACATAATTTCCTCATTTGTTTAACAAGTCCACATACGTTAACTATGAATGACTGAGAATTCATTCTCTACCTTAACGAATAAACACATATGTTAGTCTCATTCGTTAACATTCCCTAATGAATGAGCACTAATAACACAAGGACACAATTGTTATTATCTACTTTAACGAATGTGCCTTACATATAGCGAATGTGCACATACAATTACCAAAATACCCTTATTTACATTATTATAATCCCAAAATACATTACACAAAGACTGAGACGCAAAACCGTGCACCAACAAACTACTTGAGAGAACCTAATCTGATAGAATACGAACATGTTTAATTTATGAATCTAGTCTTTGATATGATAATACGATTAGGTTTACTTTACTGTGTGTAAGTGTGTGTTTAGAGAGAAATTCAGCAGAGTAACAGTATGAGATTGGGAATAAATGAGAATCATTAATTAGAAACAAACATACAGGGTATATATAGACGATGAGCTCATTCGTTAGACATGTACTAATGAATGAGCGTCATAGCGAATATAAACATACGTTAGTCTCATTCATTAGCATTCTTTAACGAAAGAGCACTTATAACATGGGCACACATTCTTCGTTAACTACTCTAATGAATGTGCCTTTTAAATAGAGAATGTTCACATACAATTACCAAAATACACTTATTTACATTATTCTAATCCCAAAATACATTACACAAAGACCGAGATGCAAAACCGTGCACCAACAAACTCCCCCTCGTCTCGAGCTCTTTGTCTTCTACCTTTTAAACCCGCTAGTTTTCCAAGCTGCACAGTTATGAATTCCAAAAGCATAAAAAATGCGAATAACACGTTGGAATTGTATAGCTTGCTCATTGTCTTTGACGCCCGCCCATCTGATCCAATTCTTATAATAAATTTAGTCTTCAAGCCTGATCCCAATAATATTACGGCCTCACCGGTCTTGTTATCATAATACCACCTTTTAAACTTCTTATATAGACTTTGGAAAATTCTTTATAAGAACCTTTTTTAATTTTCGTGGCGACTTTACATTAAGGACCAACTTCCACCAACGGGTATGCGGATTCTATTTCATCCACATATTTGCGTGTTGGCACATGAGGTTTGAATAACTTGAATCCATACTTTTCCTCGTGAAGTAAATGCCTATAGAACCAATCAGCCATCTGGTTCTAACGTATGTTCATGAAAGGTCTATTGGCAAGTGTACGCACGTCCCATCTCGGCATTGAAAGCACGTCAAAAATATGATAAATGTATTGAATTCCATGCTCCCGTTTCACTACTCATAATTTACGTTCTGAGTCGTACAACCACTAAATAATATTACCTTTTATCATCTTAGCAACAACGAACTTCTTTATTTAATATGTCGATTCTTGAGCCTTCAAGTGCTTGTATGTAATCTTTACGTTCTGCATATCTCTGGAACTCGATCATCTTGTTCATATTTTGCATGTTATGTTTCAACGTAACATCAAAAGTTTTTGTCTTGGCCTCGAATACTTTATCCTTTCCCTTTTCTTTCTCTTTATTTTTCTCTAAACATTCTTATCATACTTCAAAATGTTCAGTAGTAATGAACAAAATCCCATAATCACCGTTATTAGCTTGAGTGCATATCTCAGGGTATTCCTCAGTAGTCACATCCTCCATCTCAACATAAGCCTCATCATAAGACGTACTAAGAGTTGGAACACTCATATCAAACCGTACGTCCTCACAATCCTCAACCTCCACATCCTCCTGTTTCTCCAGCTCATCAACTGCTTCTTCATTTAAATTAACCAGGATAGCAATCTGCTCTTTCGTTAGTGAGTGATTAACAAACTCACCCTCTTCTATCTCATTAGCATCCACCATGCTCATCAGAACACCCTTATCATCCATAAACAATACCATGTTTACCTTAAGAGTATCCACGGGTTGCGTGTTAGTGGAATCATGATAAACTACTAACTGCTTTCCTAGATCACCCTTAGCTGGAGCACTACCAGATGTCGAAGTACCACCCGATTACTGATCAATACCAACACCAAGTTCTGGATCCTTATCCTGATCATCGTTCTTCAACTTATTCTGCATATCTTTTTTGGAAGTAAGTTGAAGTATTAATTCGTCTTTCATGTTCAACTTCTCCACCTGAGTAGTAACAGTAACCAAGGCTCTCAATTACAGGTTCTCTCGTTGCACATAATGTAAATGGATCACCATTTTTCTCTAATAAGCTCTCATTTTCTCTTGAAATAATTTTTCCACATGTATCTAATTCTCTTGTAAATGAATTAGATTCATCAATAGCAACATTTGTTGTTGAACTGGAAAATTAAAGAACGTAGGATTAACTGGCTGCATTGGACCTTCGAGTCTGTTGAAAGATATAAAAGAATAATTAGGTCTCTACATCATGCGTGCGGGAAGAGATGGACTTGTTGAAATCGTTTGTTAAGGAGATGAATCCATTAGAGATATCATTGGTCTTGGAATAGACATGAAGCACGGATAAGTAAAAGCTGTCATCATAATAGTAACCGGGGTACTCGGTGAAGTAGTAACCACCGGTGCTTGTTGAGTAGATCCATTAGATGATACCAGCACCCTTGGAACATGTTGTTGTGGTTCTGGTATCCACCGAAGAGCTTTAACTTTACGCTTACATTCAACAACATCTTGATCACAACTATCACCACCATTATCATCATCGTTCCCACCTTCACAACCTTCACGTTCGGAATCTGAATCGTCATGGATCCAATGATCATCGGGTGGAGCTACATAATCAGGATGAGCCCCATGCCCTATCAATCTCTCGAACTTAGGTTGTGTATGAACAGTCTGACCACGATAAGCACTAACCCGTCTCATCGTGTCTTCATTCATGTGCTCAAGAACCAATAAATCTTTATACATCTCACGGTCTTTAACCAAATTGGGTCAAGGTGATTGATGATCAACTGTAAGTAACGAGGATACATAAGAAACTTGTTCTTCCTCGTAGTGCAGTTCTCCATTTGGTGATAGAACACCATCTCAAAAAAGTTGAATGGCTTGTTTAATATAAAAGAAACCAAAGCCGACTAGAGCATGATCCTGCAGTCTTCGAATCCACCCTTTCTTTCTCCAAGGCATTGTCTAAGTACATGAACTAAATACTTATAATGTTCACATGGATTTGCATTGTTGTACTGTGACTTATTTAGATCACCTTTATACTTCAATTTCCTGAACAACACTTTGATCAATACTTTATCAAACTCACACCGATCATATATCGTATCCGAGAATCTCAAAAACTTCCGAATTATGTCCAAATGGATAACAATCTTCTTTCCCTGAACCTTAGAAGCAATATAATTCTCTTCAGATACATATTTAGCAGTATCCCAAAAAAGGATTGATAATGCTAAAATGAATATAAAGATCAACGGAAATAGAAAATAGATCCTCGATCTCTTTAAGAATAGATGACAACCCCAAACATTGTTCATCCGAAGAAGTCTTCATCTAAGAACGCAAAAATATTTTTCTTATCAAACGGTAGACCAACATCTTGTGCATCTTCTCCTTGTTGAGCCTCGGGGTTCTCAACAGATTGTTCCACTAGTTGTTCTTATATAACCCTAGTCTCATCAACAGAAGGCTGGTCTTGTTCAATTTGAATATTATCAACCATATTTGTAAAAACGAACAAGTTAATACAAGAAATATACTTTATAAAATATGGTTTTGTCTTCATTAGTTATACATTAAAGAATAACGAATGAAACATGTCACATTCGTTAAAGATTATTAATGAATGAACACATTCATGAATAGTTTAAAAGAATAGAAACATTCGTTAAATTGAAAGCCACATTTGTGTTCAGTATTGCACTTACATTCGTTATGATAAACAACGAAGGAGATCATTCATGAAATCTATTGACGAATTTGGTCAAACGTGAACAACAATAAACGAATGAGGACTTATTCATTATAAGATCAAAGAATGGGATATCATTCATTACAACGGTAACAAATGAATTTAAACGAATCTAAGTTGTTGACTTAACAAGTCAAAGTTAAAATTCATATGAAACCCATAAGTCAGACATGCATTTGAAATCAAATAATCATCCAAATCTTAAATATTTACATTAAAATTTAGTTCATTAACATCGATACACTATCAATAACAAATTTAACCATTTAATTTGTTTTTAAGATTAATTTTTAATGCTTAGTTAGATCATATTAAGTTCATTAAAGATTTTTTCATCAAACACCAACAATTCTGAATCAAAACCCAAATTGAATCCATAAATGTGTTCGTTTATACCTTCTTAGCATGAATCAATGATCAGGTCATCGTAATTAATAGGTTTTGGGTTGAAATATTTTGGCAGAGTTGCGTTTTTGTTTGGGAGGTTTAAGGTTAACAGTGTAATTGACGAATGATTGGTCCATTAATTTCATATGTTTTTTATATGCCGTACAACTTTGCATATATCCCAATACAAAATGAATAGCCAGTTCGTTATCATATCTTCATGAATGACCCTTCATTCATTAAGAATCAACTGAGTAACCCTTCATACATGTTTGAACACCAGATCTCAGATCTGATATATATATATATATATATTAGATAATAACTCTAAAACGGATCTAGTTCATTGTTGCTATTGATTATGTTATAGATTGTATATATATTAGTATTAGTTAGTAGTAGGTGTATGTATAATATTAGGTTGAATAGATTAAGGTGAAGATTGAGAGAGAAATCGGGCAGGGGTTCGTTAACTTTAACTCAATTCTTAAATTAAAAAGTGGAATAACACCACTATATATAGAAGACGAGTCTAATTCATTAACATTCCATAACGAATCAGACACCACCTTCGTTACAATACATAACAAAATAAACCTTAACGAATCACCCCCTTATTCGTTAAAAATCCTTAACGAAACAGGAGGGACCTTAACTTATGTCTAGTTCGTTAAACATCCTTAACGAACTAGACGAATCCTTTAATGAACTAACTTAATAACTTAAACTTTATTACATAAATAAAATGATAAATACATTAATGATAAGTTCAAAGACTCGAGACGCAAAACCGTGTACTAACAGAAACCCCCTCGTCTTGAGCTCTTTGTCTTGTAAATTACTTGAAGCGTCTTGTCTTCCAATCTCTGCAGCTGTGACTCCCATGTTCATGACACGCCCTAACAATGTGTTGAAATTGCATTGCCAGATCATAGTCTTCACGACGCTCGATTAAAGTGTTGTTCTTAAATAGCACGTCATTGTCGGCCTCCGTTAAATTAACGAGCCACATCGGATCGATGATCTTTATCAGCTCAGTCTTTAAACCTTTACCCAACACGATGAGGGCCTCGCTAGTCTTGTTGTCTTAGTACCAGCCGTTGAAGGATAAATACATGTGTTGGTTCAGAGTCTTTACCGACACACGCTTCATGGTCTTCGGCGGCATTACCTTAAGTACTAGCTTTCTCCAACTGTTCTCGGATCGATCTCATCGATACGCTTGCGGATGGTCATTGTGGTTTAAAATATTTAAAACCGTTGTTCACCTCGAACAGCAAGTGTTGGTGAAACCAACTTGCTTGGTGATTCCCACCACGATTAATAAATGGACGATACGCAAGATTACGTACATCCCATCTTGGTAATAAGAGGACATCAGACATTCTTTCATAGTAATGAATGCCCTTCTCCCATTTGATAATACATACTTTTAAATTAGAATCAAAAAGCCAAGAAATGATATCACCTTGTACTTTAGACACGACCTTGAAAGATGTCATCTGATTTGTTTTGGCATGTGTTATGGCTTCTACCTTCAATTCATGATCAACATACCGATGTGCAATAATAATCTTACCAGCCCTCTTGTCTTGATGAGCAAACCAACTATGAATATTTGCAAGGTATGGATCGATCTTTGAGTCGAATATTGTATCAACAACGTTCTTTCCCTTGGAAGTCTTTACCAGATGATCTTCTGGTTCTTTGACCGTTTCTTCAGTGAATATTGGGGCACCCAGATCAGCGTTGGTATGTTGAAACAGATCAGGGTATTCCTCAGCAGTCACATCCTCGACCTCAACTTCCTCATTCTCATAAATAAAAGTCGTACTCATCTCGACATTCGGATCATTTAAGATCTCTTCATATTCATAACCTCAACTTACTCCTCAGCCTCTAACACGGTTAATTCGTCATCATCAGACCAAACAGGATAGCAATCTGCTCTCGTGTTAGTAACTTCTCAACAAACTGTCCAACCTCAATCTTATTAGCATTCACAATGCTTCTAACCATCCCCTTTTCATCCACAAAAATAATTGTATCGTCCTCGAGCATCTCAATCGGTTTGGCAGCCGTATAATCTTGATAAGCAATAATCTGTTTCCCTGAATCATCAGCAGTGCTTGTACCCGCACCAGAGGATGATCCATGAGCTTGTTATGGCTCACTTCCTCCAGCACCCGACTCATCTGGATCTTCGTCATCGTTCTTGAGTTTCTTTAATTCATCATCCTTGCGTGTAAGTTGCAAGATGATTTCTTCTTGTTCTTTTAGTTTCACCCCCGAGACTCAACAATCTCACGGAGGGCTTTCGTCTCCTTTGGACAGAACAACACATAACATAGAAGCTTCCTCTGGTTTCCATCATGCGTTCTTGGGTCATACGATCAGCAGACATTTGATTTTCATACAAATGAAGTAGACTCAACACCATACCCATCTGCTGATCTTGAGGTAAAGCATTAAAAGAAGGAGGAACAGGCTAAACTGGACCCTAAGGATAACTGAGCCTCAGAATTGCCATATCTGGTGGAGGCATCATCATTGGTGTTGGAGAAACCACCGATGTAACAGTCGGAGGTCTTGGTATATTGGATAAGATCGATTGGGGAATCATACCAAGCCTAGGGTCCAAGGTAAGCGTGGTCGTCAAAGTAAGTTTCGGGGTGCTAAGAGTAAGCGACACCACCGGACGTTGAGGTGTGGACGACCTTGGAGTTGACCTCCAAATGAGATGCCAACACCAGCCGACACTCTACGCTTTGATGAGCCTTCCTTCACCAACTCCTTTCCCTTCCGTCTGTGATGAGCAGCTATAGCACCAGCTAAAGTAGCGTCAACCTCAGCCATGTTGTAAAGTAGGAGCATCACCAATAATATTACCAGCACCACCATCTCCACCATGACCACCATCATCATCATCATCACCCTCTTTCCCACCTTCTCCTTCCTCATGCTTGGAATCCGAATCATCATGGATCCAGCGATCATTTTCAGGACATACATAATCCGGATTTGCTGGATGACCAATCAGTCTTTTGAATCTAGGAGGAGGATCTTAATGGTATTGTTTTATCCTTCGCATGGTGTATGCCTTCATGTTGTCCAAAATAAACTTATCATTCACATCATTTGGATCGAGCACCAAATCCCGGATTGCATCTTGAACAAACAGTTGGATGAAACGCGGATACATCAAGAACTTAACGCGTCGTTTCCCAGTAATACAGTTTTCTGTAAGATGATTAAAGATCATTTCCGAGAAATTGTAAGGCATATTCAATACAAGTGCAACAAATGCTGATTGTAGCATGGTGCGGCATTCATCAAACCCAACCTTTCGTCCACCAAGGCAATGTATGAGAACATGAAGAAAATACTTGTATTGTGGACACAAGTATGCCTTGTTATACATAGACGCATCGAGACCACCATAATAAAATAACCGCCCAAATAATCCTTTGATTAACTCTTTGTGGTATTCGCTTGGATCATCAATCGTGTTATCAAATCGTAACACCCTTCGAACGGTTTCAACAGAGACAACAACAGGTCTATTATTAATGTCAAAAGCAATGTGTTTCATTGTATCCACATATTGAGCAGTGTGCCAAAATTGTAGAACGATGTTTAACCTAACATCAGGATTAGTAGTGACAGCGTAGTCAATACGAGATCAACGTATAAATTCCAGCATAGCTCCAAAAACATCATCATCGAGAAAATTCGTATTAACAAAGGCACAGACGATATTCCGTTTGTCATACGGAAGCAAAGGAACGTCCTGAGCTTGTTGATCTTGTGGTGCATCAACAGGAGGATTTTGAGCTACGTTATCAGCCATTGAACTGTATAAATAAACCCGAAGATTAGTGATAATTATAAAAATAATACTCATATAATTAATAAAATAAATAAAAATTTTATATAAAAAAAACTTCTTAATTTTTAAAATAACTAACCATGTCATTCGTTAGAAACATGTTGATTCGTTAACTTGAGATAACGAATCATTTGTTTCGCTATCAAGTAAATGAGTAACGAATAAGAACTAACGAATTACTATGAAAATGGTAAAGAACTACTATCTAGTTCGTTATAAATAACGAATACAACTCTGATTCGTTAAGAAAAATGATTCGTTGTTCTAATTCTTTTGAATTACCTAACGAATTGTACACGATATAGTTCCAATTCGTTAAGTATAACGAATGGCCAAAATAAGCATAATCTTTGACTCAGTAAGGCAAGGTCAAAATTAACCAAGAACTTCTAAAGTCAAAAATGCAACCGGCAATCTGATACACCCATAATCAGGAACATGAAGCCAACTCAGTGACCAATATAGATCTCGGAAACATCTTCCGATTACAATGGTATCAAAATGGTGGTACATAACATAGTATTAAGCATATAGATTAAGGTTTACATAAACCTCAAAAACTCGATAATAAAATTGTATAATTAACCCATCAAACCAGTGTTAAATTTGACAAAAAACACAAAGGTATGATGGTCTATACCTTAGTAACACAGAGATATACTCAAAACAAAGAAATTTGAAGGTTGATAAAAAGTGAAAATTTTGGCAGAGTAACAGTACTAAAGGGAAGAATAAGATGGTGAATAGTGAGGCGGTTCATATGCAAGTCGTCCTATATAGTCTGACATTGCACGATTCCCAATGTACGAAACAACCAATTCGTTTCAATTTTGAACTAACAATTTAACACGTGGCATAACGAAATAGATTTTGTTCTTGTCTAGTTCATTAAATATGCATAACGAATTGAGTGTCATTCGTTACAGAGAGCGGAAGCGAGTTAGGATAATGAATTGGGATGTAATTCGTTAAAGTGACCTCATTCGTTATTCATAATTAACGATGTACTCTTTATTTAATTTTAAATGTATAAATTAATCAATTAAATTTAAATATACATTAAAGAATTAAACAATGTAATTTTAACTTAAAAGAATTACCTAGGATCATTATCTCTATAATCGAATACCTTAACGTGTTTTTCTCTTAAAAACACTTAACTTAAAGAAATAAATATTATGTAAAAATAAAATGTTGAGTCAAGATTTGACCCAAAACAGATCAGATTGAAGATTGGAATCTTCTCAACCTCCTCAGAAATAACTAAGTATGGAACCGGGCACACCTTAGACTTCCGAGCAAGCTTTTACTTAGCCGGGTACGATATTTTGTCTATCGGGCAAGGTTATCTTCTTAAAGTCTTCTTTAGTGGATATTCGGGCAGGGTTTGCAAATTAGTGTATTACCGCGCAAGGTTCACTAGTTTATGCAAGTTCGGGCAATGATCACTTTATCAAGCAAGTCTGTTCTTCATAGCCAAGTAAGGTTCACTCCGGAGTAAGCTTTTGGCTAACCAATCTCATGAAGCCAAGTTATTGGAAGACCGGGCTATTGGTCCAAGTAGGCTTGATGTTTTAAAGGAATATCTCTAAGTAACATCGGGAAAGGTTCAACTTAAGCAAGGAACAGTGCTACCAAGCACACTTTGCCAATAAGCTATTCACTAGCATAGAGTTGAAGGGACCATTGAAGAACAAGGTTGCTCGTAAGGGTTTGTCAGGAAAAGTCTGGCAAAGTCAAAAAGATTGAAGTGTACCCGGTGAGTATTTTACTTGGTAAAATACTCTTCAAGAAAAGTCTACCCGGAAACTGATCCCGAGCACACTTCTATGTTACCAAGTTCTGAAGGATGGCAGAGCACACAGTCTACTCGTAAAATGAATATTGTTGCAGAGCCTACCCGGAAGAATTGTTTTACACTTAGGATTATTTCTGAATATGTAATTTGAATATGTTTTAGCATTTAGGGTTTCTAGAAGGAATGACAACTGTCCTGAGGTGTCAGTCCTATAAAAGGAATAATTAGGTCACACCTTAGGGACACGGAAAACACAGTAGATACGAAAAGATAGACGGCTGAATAGAATTGTACGGAAATAGATTTCCCTTCAAGAAACCCTAAATCGATTAACGTTTGTATGATGAACATTATATGAATGGAAATCTTTTGAGTAAATCTTGAGTGTGTTACTTACCTTTTGATTTATTGTTCAGCAACTACCCTGTTTGTTATTGATTTCGCCTTTAACAAACTTTTATCTTTCTAAAAATAGCAACCCGTCATTAACTCCCTTGTCGACACATTTATCTGTGTGAATTATGACTTGATTTTGTAAAGATCTACCTACAATCAGGGACCTGACATAAAAGAAAATCTTTTTGGAAATTTTAAAATTTGTTAAAACTAAATATTTACCAGAAAATTATCCGAAAATTAAAATGTAAAAATAGGAAAATGTTTTTATATGAATTTTCAAAAGCAGAACATATTTTCGGATTTTTGTCGAGTTCGAGCAGAGAATCATATTGCCCAAATTGCCCTTCCATCACAGTTTTATATTTCAGCGATATTGATTTTTGCCCAAAATCAAAAACTATCAGCCTCTAATCTCGGTTCAAGCTTAATTTGATTTTTGCCATATCACCCAACTTGACTTAAATCATTATATTGATGATCAAAATTTGAGTTTTACAAATATTTAAGAGCAATGCATTGAGTTTCTTTTACTATGAGTGAATATGCACGAGTTCATCTATCGGCTTACATACATTTTATCCCCTGGGGTCTGTTTCTTAATGGTATTGAGACGCGCGCAGGGGAGGAACAATGTATGACTAACAGCGGAATTTGATCAAGTCGGTAATTTAGATTTGTACGAAGTACAGCAGTGATCAAGTTTAATGACTTTAGGTTTGCTCTAAAAGCGAATAAGTTATTCATGCATATGAATACCCAGATGATTAAGCCGCATAAAGACTCACAGTGTCCAGAACCTCAACGCTTGTTATTTGCTTTATTTATTTTTGGGTGAACAAACAAATATAAGGCTTGAGTATGACAGGTTATTACAATTCTGCCATCCTCACCAAGATTTTTGCTAGAGACTAACACCTCTTTCAATTTGGCATATCTTTATGTTTATATCACATACTTTACTCTAATTGTTTATTTTAAGACCTACCAATGCACCAATGCAATTAAGCACACAGTCTTTTAAGCTTATTTCTTACTGGATCTGGGGTCAAAACAGTAAATGTACTATCATTTTCTCTTTTTGCTTCAAAAACTCAAAATTTTGAGGAGCACAAAATAAAGATAAATTTAATCTCCCCAGTTATATTAAGTATATAAATAAATGGCTAACCCATCAATTCAGAAGTGAATAATGGGACCAAAACATGCAAGCATGCTTCACAAAGTTAAATGACCGACATAATTTTCAGCGTGAAAATGAACTAAAACGCATAACGAACGCCCCAACTACTTTCCATTTTCAGGTGAATGGCTATCCTGATCATTTACAAGTAAATGTCAGAACCAAACATATACAAGTACATGTCCTTCAAATATGGGTAATTGACATACTTTTCAGCGAACATATGCAAAATTATTTTTGGTTTTTCTCTATACATACTTAGAAACACAATATTTTTGTCTTATTCAAATTTTCTCATAAACAAAAATAACTTCACAAATTTTTTGATTTTTCGGATTTTTCTGTACAACAACTGAAAACAAAATCTTTTTGAATTTTTCAAATTTTCAAATGTTTTTGGATTTTCCTAATATTTTAATGAAAAGAAGTAAAGAAAAGCAAAATCACGATATTTTTTATTTTCACAATTTTTAAATGTTTTTGGATTTTAAAATTTTTAATGTTTTTGGGTTTTATATATACAAACGAAAAACACAATATTTTTGTATTTTCTACAATTTTCACCCCCTAAAACCTAAAAGCCAAAATAAATTTTAAAATAAAAAGAAAATAGAAAAGAAAGATAGTCAACCTTGTTTCAGGATATCAGCAAGGGTCTTCAATCAATTTAAACCAAGCAAAAATTGAAAACGAGTTTTATCAAAGGCTTTGGTAAATAGATCGGCTTTCTGAAAATCAGTATTTACTTTCTCAAGGTTGATTAATTTCTTCTCAAAGAAATACCGTATAAAATGATATCTAATTTCGATATGTTTTGTTTTCGAATGTCGTACGGGATTCTTTGTGATAGATATGACAGCAGAGTTATCAATCAAAATAGGAGTAGTAAGAAACTTCAAACCGTAGTCACGCAGATGTTGTTAAATCCACAAAACCTAGGAACAGCAACTCGAGGCTGCAACATATTCTGCCTCAACGGTTGAAGTAGAGACCGTCGCCTGCTTCTCACACTGTCAGGAAACAAGCCAGTTTCCTAAAAATTAACACCCTGCCATGGTTGATTTGAAGTTGATCTTGCAACCTCCGTAGTCCGAGTCTGAAAAGGCAGTAAGCTCAAAGTTATCATCCTTGGGGTACCATAACCCGATGTTTAGATTTCTCCTCAGATACTGAAGAATTCACTTAACCGCAGCTAGGTGAGTCACACGTGAACTTGCTTGAAACCTAGCACAAAGACAAACAACAAACATAATGTCGGGGCGAGAAGCCGTTAGATACACTAAAGATCCGATCATTGCACGATAGAGGGTAGGATCAACGATATCCTCCATTCATCCGGTGATAAATTGTGACCCACGGGGAGAGGAGTTGAAGGGATTTTTTCGGCGGATATTTTGAATCGGCTCAAGACATCGTTCACATATTTGGTCTGATGAATAAAGATTCCTTTTGCAGACTGGTTAACTTGCAACCCTAGAAAGAAATTCATCTCTCCCATCGAGCTCATCTCGAACTTCGTTTACATAGACTTCTCGAACGCCTTACACAACATGTCGTTTGTAGACCCAAAGATAATGTCGTCGACATAAATCTGAACTAGGAGAAGATCATCACCAACAGTCTTATGAAATAAAGTGCAGTCGACAGTCCCTCGCTTGAAGCCGTTATCAGTCAGATGGTCGGCGAGCGTGCCATACCAAGCTCTCGGGACTTTATGTAGACCATACAGGGCCTTGTTTAATCGGTAAACTCGGTCCGGATAATCAGGATCTTCAAAGCCAGAAGGATGTAGAACGAACACTTTCTCGTGTAGTTCACCATTGAGAAAAGCACTTTTAACATCCATTTGATAGACCTTGATATACTTATAAGCAGCATACACCAGAAAGATTCGAATAGACTCTAATCTTACAACGGGTGCGTACACTTCAGTGTAGTCAATACTCTCTTGCTGATGAAAACCTTGCACCACTAAACAGGCCTTGTTTCTTACGATCACCCCACGATCGTCTTTCTTACACTTAAATACCCACTTAGTCGGAATAACTTTCTTAACTCTAGCAGGTTTGTCGATTAAATCCCAAACACCCAAACGTGCAAATTGCTGTAATTCTTCTTGCATGGCTTCTACCCAAGAAGGATCTTGAAGTGCCATACGAGGTGTCTTTGGCTCAACTTGGGATAGAAAGCAAGTGAATTTAGCAAGATCTACAATTCTAGAAGAATGTAAATCTGCATAAGCACACAATACGTTATTCTCACTTGACGAAGCAACTTGATGACGTGTTTGAACTCCCACATCAAGTCCTCCAATGTTGTTTTCCTGTGGATGATAATTATGAATCCGAAGAGTAGGATTCTCAGGAACAACAACATTATCAAATAAGTTAGTGTAATGTACACTAAGTGCAGGATATGAAACATCACTGTCAAGTTCAATAACCGGATCATCAGCTTGATTGTCATCAGAAGAAGTAGATACATTATCAAAAGCAGCTGGAGAAGCATCATAAGGATCTTCAGTTGGAGCAACAAGTGGAGCTTCAACATCATTAGAAGGTGTTCAGTTGATGGAGTGAATGGATTAAATAAGCCATCATAGTCAAACATCCAGTCGGGACCTTTCCCTTGAGAAGGTGTGGTGTACTTTTGACAGTTCACATGACACCATTCTTCAACACAACTAGAAGTGACATTAAATACTCGTTTTTTGGAGACGCATATCCCAAGAAATAACCTTCAATGTCTTTTTCCTCAAACTTACTCGCATGCTTCTTCATCATCATTCAAGGACACCCAAAAGGTTCCAAATACTTTAAATTAGGCTTTCGATTGTTTAAAAGATCGTAACATGTCTACTTGAGTCGTTTAACAGTTAAAACCCGATTAAGCGTAAAGCAAGCTGTATTCACCGCCTCATTCAAGAATTGGATGGGAAGCTTAGAATCAGCAAGCATAGTTCTTAAAGCTTCAATCAAGGTTCGATTCTTCCGTTCAGCAACACCATTTTGTTGTGGTACATAGGGTGCACTATCTTCTCGCTGAATTCCTTTTTGAATGCAAAAGAAATCCAATACAGTGTTTTTGAATTCAGTATAATTATCACTTCGAATTCTCCTCACCTTTTGTTTATATAGTGATTCGATTTTAGTGATAAGGTTTTGAACCAAAACAGGTGTCTGATCCTTTGAACTCATAAATAATAGCCATGAGTATCTTGAATAATCATCGGTGACAACAAGACAATACCAGTCTCCAGAGATACTAGCACGATTAATAGGACCAAATAGGTCCATATGAAGTCGTTCGAGAGGAGTATCAATGGAATTCAATAACTTAGATGGGTGAGACTTTTTCTTTTGCTTGCCCTTCTTGCATGCAATGCAGTGATCAGATAACTTAAAGTTCTTCAACGAGATACCCTCAACTAAGTCATTCGCCATTAAATAATTCATCTTTCGAACATGAATGCGACCCATTCTATGATGCCATAGAATAGAATCCTTCTCGGTAGCTTTTGAGACAAAACATGTTTCGATAGACGTTGATACATTAGAACTCATATTCAAGACATAAATATCATTTGATCGAGGTGATCTCATGACAACCATGTCCTCGGGAATCACATATCCCTGTTTCAAAATAAGACACTCTTTATCAGTAATACCGTGGTGTACTTCTTATCGCAGATTTGCGACACACTCAATAAATTATGGTCCACCTTGTCACTGTAATTGACCTTTTCAAAAGTAATGCGACCATTAGAAACTTCACCCTCCTGTGTTATCATTCCCTCAGAATTTCCAGCAAAGGCTACATAACCCCATTGAATATTTCTCACATTGGTTAAGAGGTCGAGATTTCCAGTGATATGACGAGAACATCCACTATCCATTATCCATTTTTCACCAGACATAGTCTTGGATGTACCCTACACACAAAGTAAAAGTGATTAGCTCAAAAAGACAGCCCAGTCCTCAGTCTTGGGCACCTTTTGAGTTTCTCTTGATTCATTAACTTGAACAGATTTCAACTGTTGTTCAGCAACTTGAGAATAAGTTATCGGCTTCTTAGACATTCGTCTTAGATAAGCAGCTTGAACGACATTTGAATTTGAGTTCTTACATATGGGCTCAGTTGGAATAAATTGCGGTTTCACTTGACTATGTGTTTCGTTCACATGAATTACCTTACGTGGATTCACGTTTGAATACATGATATATGTATCATCCTCACACAACACGGGTCGTTTCAGAATCTCCTTTATCACCGGAACTGGTTTCTAATGGTACTTGACAAAGGGATGAAGATTCTGAGATTTCTGTTGACCACAGTTTCTCACCACATGACCTTGTTGTCCACACAGAGAGCAACTTCGCATGTCTACACGGTCATGACGAGGTTTGGCAAAAACAGATGCAACAGAAGGTTGACAACTTACATTTTCAGTGAAACATTTGGCCAAATCATCAGAAGTTACAAACTTCTTTTTCATATAAAAGTCAAGGTTAGAACAATTTGAAAAACTTTTTAATGTATCTGTTCCAGTTGATTTTACAAACTGAACCTTTTTAGCATGGTTCAACAATTGTTTTTCTTTAATCAACGGGTCTGATGAGTTCGATGTTTTGACACAAACATATTGACGTTCCAAATCTTTCAACTTGTCAGTTTCATTGAAAAATACGCTTTCGATTAGTTCAGGTTTAATGATACTAATCGGAATGTTTCTTTCAGTGAACATCATGTTCATTCCCTTTAGCTAAAAAACATGAGTAGATGATGGCTTAGAACTAGTAGGATTGATGAAACGCATCAAATCCTCATCATAAATTTTTGGCTTTTTTGATTTCCTTGCCTTCATAGGTTTGACTTTCACTTGTTCTTCCTTCTTCACATGAGGCTTGTTTGAACCATACACAGCTTCCTCAAATTCATGAGGTTCACAAAGAATGTGATTAGAACTTGGAATGTTCTTGTTCTTGTGTATCACCTCTGGTTCAAACACATCCTCAATAATCACTTTGTCAACATTCTCAACAAAAACTTTGAATCTTTCAACATGAGGTTTTTGAGGTGCAAGTTGCGTTTTAACAGTTTCAGTTTTAATAGGTAGCATTTTCTGAAATCACAGGTTCTTTCACAATCACATCTTCTTCTCTTTTAGCAAAAGGATTAACTTTTTAATCATTGTGAAAAGGTGGTGAAATTTAAACAAAACCTGTACCTTTCTTTGAATCTTTTTGCTTACTAGACACTTCGATTATTTCGTTTAGCAAAAAAGAAGAGTTTCGAAATTTACCCAACTTGTTCTTCAACTCAAGAACCTCATTCTCAAGCTCGGTTATCTTCGATCTATGTTTTAAGATTTCTTGAAACTTTTGATCATTAATTGTCATTTTAACATAATACTCAGCCTTGAGATCATGATTACTTGTCGACAAAGTTTTAATCTTCTCTCGAGATCTCATTTGAGATTCAAGAGATTGTCGATAAGTATCCTTTAATGAAGCAATTTCTCTCACTAAACTATCATTGTGATTTTTCAAAGACTCTAACATAGGTTTGTTAGTCTCACATTCAACACAAGTTACTTTAACAGATGAAGTAGCAGAGATAGAATGACTAACCTCATTGATCTTAGCCATGCAAGCAAATGTGGTTGGAATATTAACACAAGAATCATCAGAATCGGCTTCAGTGTCATTATCAGAAGATAGCTCACTTCCGCTTGCATCTTGAAACACATCATTTGTCTTGAACATAACCAAATTGGCTTGATTATCATTACACACTAGTCTTTGTGACCAATCAGTTCCATCGGCTAACATTGCATGTGACCCAGAAGTAGACGGTTTCTTTTCAGCATCATCACCTCGTGGTGTAGAAGTACTTTGGTTTTGACCACGAGGACCAGTATACTCCTTTTTCGGTTTCTCACATTCTTTTGCAAAATGACCAAACTCTTGGCAATTGTAACATTTTACCTTTAACTTATCAAATACCAATTTCTTATTCAAAGCGGGAAGATCTTTTCCGGTCCTTTGCATAAATCTCTTAACCTTACGGACAATCATAGCCATGTTCCACTTCAAGTCCATGATCTCTAAGTCATTCGGGTCAATCTGATCATAATCTTCCTCAGTCAGATCGCTTGTGGCTATCTTACTATTCACCAAATTCTCATAAGAAGACATGAAGGTTGTCTGAAAAGCAAAGTTTTATTCAGCTTCATTCATGTTTACACTCGGTGGTGGAGAGAATTGATTTGTAGTAGATGAATTCCCAGATCCAACAGAACCACCAGGTGATCCAGAATTACCAGCAGTGTAAAAACATGCTCTTGGATCATTATATATGGTTGTTGCATTCTCACTTGCATTTTGTGTATGAAATGCAGTGATTGGTGAAATGGTTGAGCTTAGAGGCATGCTACCACCATAAAAAGCAGGATCTTAACTCTCTTTGGAAGACTTTTGACATTTGAGATCGTACTCTCTTGCTTCAATCTTTTGCAAGAATTCAGTTGCTGTTAAGTCTTCATTCTTGAAATAATTGTTCTCTTTTAGAACCATCAAAAACGTAGAATAAGAACTCGGTAGTGCACTCTTAATAGTATCAATCTTATCAACCTCAGAAGTTTCCAGCTTCATTTTATCCATCTCAGCTATCAAATGATTGAACCTCGTTGTCATCTCCTCTACAGTTTCAACCTTTAATAGATTAAAGTTCTTGAATTGAAACTTGAGCATTACCATCTTACTCTCAGCTGTATTACCCATACTCCTCATATGAATATATTGGAATAAAGAAACACAGATTTTTATACTACCCACTTGGTGAAAGATGTTTTTGGGTAAAGCCATTGTAAGAGTAGAATAAGCCTTCGTCTCAATTTCTAATGCTTTCTTCTCTTCTTGTGAGTATTGAGAGATGGCTTTAGGTGTGTAACCAATAGTGTCATCTCCTATCATTGGAACAACATACACCTCATCTAAACTATACGAGTAGTCAGGATGAACAGAACCCAAATGAGCACGGAAACGGGGTTCCCATTTAGCAAAATCTGTAAATTTCATCAACCTTGGACATTTCGAATGTGAACCTATCTCAGTATCAAGTTGCAACATTTGTTTCATTAACAAATTTTGTGAAGCCAAAGCATACATAACAACCATGTTGCTAAATGACAATGTTTTCAAACTCCAAGAGTTAAAAGTTAAAATTATATTAATGAACTGTGAACAGTAGAATTGACGAACTGTAAATAGTGGTTAACGAATCACAACTTAATGAATTAAGATTTGTTTAGGTAGCGAATCAGAAATAGTTAACGAATCTGAAAGATGTTAACGAATCTGGTCAACAAATTGGTTTGACGAATCAGAAATGGTTTTTCTTTAACGAATCACTAAGAGTAAGCTTAGCGAATTAAGTAGCGAATTAGCAACAGTTGATAACGAATCAACTTATAGCAAATCAGGTTGTTACAACGGTTTGTAAAAAACTCTGACAACAATTGCCAAGTGGCAAAAGTTGTTATGATAACAATTAACGAAATGAGTCACGTGTCACACGAATTAGTTGACACGAATTATAAAGTGTAACGAATTGATTCACGAATTAGCTGATATCTCCAACGAAACAGCTTAAGAGTTTAACGAAATAATCAGAAATGATAACAAATTAGCTTGAATATTCAAATCTTCAAACGCATATTTCCAGATTTCTGGAAATGTATGAACATTCAAACAAATACCAACTCTGTAATACTCACACGATATACAACCAAATCGCCCAACTAACCTACCAAAACACTCAGAAACACAATGCAAATCCAACTCGCACCATCTCGTACATCAAATTACCTTAACTCAAACCCAATCTATTCAAAACCACACTCTGTTTTTGGCTAAATCTAAAACCAAAGCAAAAACAATCCAAATCAGTCCAAATTCCAATTCCTTATAACCAAAACTTACCAATACCTTACCAATCTCAAATCCAATCCACTCACTCCATTACCAATTCCAAATTATACTTAATTCGATCCAAATATAACTCGGATATAAAATTCAATCAAAATAACAATTAACCATCTATTAATAACAATTAACACTCAAATCAAGAGCAATCGAACAAACCAAAAGCTCTGATACCACTTGTTTGAACACCAGATCTCAGATCTGATATATATTAGATAATAACTCTAAAACGGATCTAGTTCATTGTTGCTATTGATTATGTTATAGATTGTATATATATAAGTATTAGTTAGTAGTAGGTGTATGTATAATATTAGGTTGAATAGATTAAAGTGATGATTGAGAGAGAAATAGGGCAGGGGTTCATTAACTTTAACTCAATGCTTAAATTAAACAGTGGAATAACACCACTATATATAGAAGACGAGTCTGATTCTTTAACATTCCATAACGAATCAGACACCGCCTTCGTTACAATACATAGTGAAATAAACCTTAATGAAACACCCCCTGATTCGTTAAACATCCTTAAAGAAACAGGAGGGACCTTAACTTAAGTCTAGTTCGTTAAACATCCTTAACGAACTAGACGACTCCTTTAACGAACTAACTTAATAACTTAAACTTTATTACATATATAAAACGATAAATACATTAACGATAAGTACAAAGACTCGAGACGCAAAACCGTGTACTAACAATACATTATAATGGTAATGAATAACCCTTTATTCGTTTTTCATTCGTTAACAGTTTTAACAAATAAGCCTTCATTGGTTATCAGTGAGCAGAATTGTGATTGTATAATGAATGTTACACGTTCGTTGTTTAATTTTAACGAATGACACACATTTGTTACACTTTAGTACGAATGACCTATTACTTTAACGAATGGGATTTTTAACATTCAAAATCCATTAAATTAACCATCAAAACCAATCTTTTGATGTATTTTACCTTAAATTAACTTTAACTTTTACCTTAAAAAAGCTTTTAACATAAAATTGTGGGTAAAACACTTTCTTTTTCAAACTTTAATTTGCATAGCTCGGTAATCGAAAAATAAAGCAGAAGATAAAATCTTTTTGATATTTTCAATATTTATATCAAAACAAATCAAAAACTAGAAACTAAACAAAAACTAAAATATAAACTATGAAAGCAGTACAAATTTTTGTAAGTTAAGAAGGGAATCATGTTGACCAAGAAATCCGTCCATCACAACCTTATAGTTCGGTTTATTATGACTGGTGTTAAGTCATTTATTGGTATTGTTGTCCACCTAATCCTTATAACAATTTTTTAGAATTATGTGATATGCTTTAATGTTCAATTAGGGCACATAATATAAGAAAATATCAGCCTCTTATCTCGATTCAGGCTTATTTTGATTTTTACCATGTCACCCAAAACTTGACTTAAACCTTGAAATCAGTAGATCAAAATAATTTCGATTCAGGCTTATTTTGATTTAAACAATAGCAAGCTAGCAAATAATCTCCACCATAAGATATACCCTCGTTATCAAGAAATACCCCGAGTTCCTTTCTCATGGATGAGTATGCACGATTTCATTTGTATGACTTACATACATTGTGTCCCTTGTGGTCCACTTCTTAATGTTAACTAGACACGAGCAAGGGGGCAACGTATGGCAGTAGTGATCACGTCAGTAGTGAATTTGTACAAAGTACAGTAGTGATCATGTTTAATAACGTAATACCATATAAACTGCGGGTTCGCCTTTTAAGCATAATAACATTTATCGAAATGAATATCCAGATGAGAAACCATATAAAGACCCAATGGAGTTTGGAACTTTCGAAATATCCCATCAATATAGGATTTAAGGCCATAAGACCATACATCGTTGAAGTGTTAACCATTAACCAGAATGTTTAATCAATTTAGATCTAACAATTTTGGTGAACAGATTGATTTAAGGCTTGAGTATGACAGGAAATTACATTTTTGCCTTCATTACTAAGACTTTCCAAAAAAGTAACACCTCTTTTTATTTGGCAATGTTTATGTTTATGTTTATATCATATACTCTTCTTTACTTATTTATTAGGACCTACCAAAACACTAATACAATTAAGTACACAGTCTTTTTCGCCTATATCTTACTAGATATAGGATATAAATGATCAATGTACTATTATTTTCCCTCTTTGCTATAAAACTTATTTTCAGGAGCATTTTTTTAATGTTTTTGACTTTTGAAATATTTGAATATTTTTAGATTTTATCTATGCAAACAGAAAACACAATATTTTTATAGTTATCCCATTTTCTCCCCTAAAACCAAAATATTAAAGAAAGAAAATAACCAAAAACAAAACTACAAAAACACTAAATACAATGATTAAGCAGACTTTTGAATTTCAGCAAGAGATATTAAACGATTTAAACCAAGCAAACTGCTAAATCTTGTTTTATCAAATGCTTTGGTAAAAAGGTCTGCTTTTTTGATGATCCGTGTGTATCTTTTCAATATGAATTAATTTCTTTTCGTAACAATCACAGATGAAATGATAACAACATTCGATATGTTTAATTTTCGAGGGGTGAATGGGGTTCTTCATTATACATACAGCAATAGAGTTATAAATAAAAATTGGAGTGGTAAGAAACTTCAAACCGCAAGTAATTTTAATCCTGAGGTTAAGAAACTTCAAATCGCCACAAGTAATTTTAATCCTGAGGTTGAGTATGACATTCTTCCATAATATTGAAATCATGGATCTGCTAGAGTCACCAAGGGTGACTAGCGATGAAGATGATAGTGAGGATGATGATGGGACTTCTGAGTTTGATGATGACAATGATGGTGGAGGAGATGATAATGTTGATCAAAATGTTGAGTAGGAGGAGGAGATGGTGAATTTAAATGATGTTCTAAATGATGTGATAATCCAAGCACAAAGGAGAGTCCTACCACCTAACCACAAACACAATGACCACCTCAATTCCAAACCCAAAACCCATATATCCCATCACCACCAGTTTCACCACAAACCTATACCTAAGACCCATATATTCCACCCCCGCCAACTTCACCACAAAACCAAACCCAAACCCACACTCATACACAAGACCAACCTGAACATGAACCGTATATCCAAGAACACATTTCAGCTCACCTTATAAACCAACCCAATACCCCATACCAATCACCAACACATTCCCAAACATCTAACCAAACACATATACCAACCTTCCACGTCATACATACATATACACCCACAATACAAACCGAAAACCCATTACCACCTACCAGTGAAAATATCATAGAAAGCCCATCTCATGAAACTCACCAAACCCAAATCCCTGACCCATTTCCAATCTCACCAATAAAATCCCCTTCCCCTGATGCTAGAATGAGATTGCTTTATAGACATATAGATGTACTCATTGAAAACTATGATTTGAGGAGGGAGAATGAGGAGTTGAAGAAGAAGAATGCTAACTTAGAATCCAAATTGGAGCAGGATTTCCACAGGATTCAAACCCTGGTCAGTGAGGTTGAGAAGACCTCAGCTGCACCAAAACATGGGAAGAATTCACCTGTTGCAAATGTCAATGCTGAAAATGTTGACATCTTAAAATCATTGGGAGAGCTGTATGCTAGTGAGGAGGAAAGTGACAGTGGAGGGGATGATGGAGGTCATGAGGCTGATGTGTTTGAGGAGGTGGTCCAAATATATAATTTGAATGAAAATGACGATTTGGTGGTGGAAAATAACAATGATGATATGGTGATGGAAAATATTGTAGTAAATGAGGCTGAGAGGGAAGTTGAGAATATTGTGAATGAGACTGAGAAGTAGTTTGATGATGTTTTGGCTGAGGCACAAACTGACAAAATAGTTGAGGCTGACAGAATCACTAAGGAGATGGTGATTTCAGGTGAGACTGTGGTCTTAACTGACAAAACTGAAGAATTAATTAATGAGATTATGTGACATCAAAGGTTAAAGAGAAGGATGATGAGCTTAATGACCTTTTTGAGGAAATTGACAATTTTCCTGAAGACTTCCAACCAAAGTGGTGAGGGAAGTAGGTACATCCAGACCTGAAACTGCTGAGGAAGAAAAAAGGAGGATAACGGGGAAGACAATGGCTGAACATGAGGGCCAGCTGCAACCCTTGAAGCTTAAAAGATTTAATCTAGTGATGAAGTCTTATATGTGGATGAGTCTGCTGAGGAGGCCATCAAAAGACATGAAAATATTTTTGGTGAGTGGCTACAAATAGAAATGATTACAAGATTTTTATCTGATAAAGAAGTTGAGGAGCATATAATTATGATGGAAGAGTTTGATTTGAAAAAGAAGCTTGATGAGGAGAAAGGGGAGATTGATCAGGAAGTAATTGAAGGGTTGTTGAGGTTGTAGTAGACTGAGGAGGCTGACAACTCTCTAGCCATTGTTATATATAAATTCCAGGAACCTAAATCCCTTGAAGCTTATGTAAAATCTTCTGGGCCTGAACAGACTATTCCCACTACCACTAATGAGCCTGAAAAGGAAAATACTGAGAGGCAGCTGGTTGTTGACTATGATGCCAAAACAATTCAAGATGAAATGGTGAAGAAGGCTGTTGTTGACAGCATAATCAAAGAAATCAGAAAAGATGAGAAAAATTGGCTAGCAGATTTACTGAGGTATACAAGAAGGACGAAGAGGTTCGGAGATAAAATACCTGATGAGGCAATGCCCAAAAATAAAAAAAAACCCTATTCATGTTATGCCTATTGAAGTTGTGAAACCTAATGAGCATATGGAGAATGAACCAAAAAGGGATGCTCTGATTGACTTCATTGATGATGAAGAGGAAGAGGCACATGATTCTCCTCATGTGGGCATGACTGAAATCCATAGAAAGAATATCCAATCAAGACTTGATGAATCTAGAAGGGAAGATCCCAGAATTATCAGCCGTATGCATCATGGATATGAATTAGAAAATTTAGCTTTAATGAATGATGAAGAACTAGATTCTCTCCTTGTGGAAAAAATAAAAGAAATCAAGAAAATAAGAGAGAAAAAGAACAACAACACTCAAAGGTTTTTAGCTTACCTAAGGCTTCATAATTTCTCAGGCAAACAATAAAGCCACATGAGCTATGATGAACTGCAGAGTGTCTGCAGTTCAACAAAAGAGAGAATAAAAGAAGAAGAGAAAGAAAGATTGAAAAAGAAGGTTGTTGACGAAAAAGATAAAACTGATCAATTGTACCATAAGTATGGAGGAAAATGAAAATTTTTAATTGATCATGGTGTTAGTGTTGAACAGGTTATTAATATGAGCAAGAAGGATGTTGAGGAAAAGTTCAAGAAAATTTCAGAGAAAATTCATTATGTTTCAAGTTCTGTGAAAAGAAAATCAAGATTGATGAGTCCAGCTGAGAAGGAGAGAAAGAAGTGGGAAGAAGAGAAAGAAGTATTATTGGAAAGACTAATGACTGCAAGAGGTGAGGGGGAGAAGGTTAAAAGGATGAGTACTAAAGAAAAATTAAGCCTTTATGAGTCTGAGCTTGGAAAATACAATGAGGAGAAGAATAGTAAGTCAAAACCAACTCAGACTCCTCTTATTCAAGTGAGAGAAGAACCGGTTGAAAGAGTAAACCTACCGCCCTCGGAAGATGAGAACAGAATTAAAACTTTGAAGGGTCTGATGATGAGCAAAGGTATGGTAGAAAATGTATTTGATAATCTTGGTAAGGCTCAACTCAAAGAGTTGTTTTACACTAAAAAGGATCATTGGGAGAGGCTGGAGGAAGAACAAATAAAACTTTTATCCTTCCAATGTGGTCCTAGAGGAGAGCCTATTCAAAATCCAAGATCTCCCCACACTGAAAGACTTGACAGGGAAGTAATGGAAATGATTACAACTTTAGTCAAAGAAGGGGAGACTATTTAAAACTGATCATGATGACAAAGGATCAGATTGTAAATCTCTTTGAACAAACTGGGCATGTGAGAAGACCTGTAATTAAAAGAAAATATACTCCAAGGGTCTCCACTGTAAGTATACCAACTACAAGATCTATACTTCAGAGACAACAAAGGCAACGAACTGATATGGACTTACAAAAGAAGCTGTATTTTGATGCAAGAGCAAAGACTATGAAAGAAATAATGTCCAATGGTACTTTGAGAAATATAATTTTCAAGGATACTTTTCAGGAGTTCAAGAAGGAACAGGTTGATGAAATGGCCAGAATGAATTTGTATGATTATCAGGACAGATTTGTTGGACAACAAAGGAATGAACTTTCTATATATTTGAAAGAACAATCTAGGAAGGGATTTCTTTTACTGAATAAGTAGAGGAAGTTGTAACTCTCACAATTTGAAAGAACTAAAAGGCAGAGGAGGATGAATAACATTTTGATGATTGAGTCATCTTACAAGAAATCAAGATCATATTCAAACCATCTGGCCAATATGAGAGAGATAATCAGCATGAGGTAGCAAATGACCAGGCCAAACTATGAGGCCTAGAAAAATGGCAGGATTTCTAAGATAGTCTTTGAACAAAAAGACCAATATTCTATCTTAAGTAATTTTGATGGACTGGCATTGGGCATTATTGAGCATGAAACTGATTTAGAGTTTCTTCATGTGGAGGATCTTGAGGAGATAATCAGATGGAATCTGCCTTCTCAACATTCACACCTCAGGGAGATCTCCGTATTTAAAATGAAGCCTGCTGTAAATTTTGATAGAAGAAGAGAAGCTAGAAGCTCAAGGAGATAAAGTTCTTTTATTTTTCTTAACTGTTAAATTCAATTTGTAATGTCCATGTGACAGAATTTTACCATGTAATTTTTTCTTTCAGTAATGTAATTTAGCTTTTGGAAAATTTTGATGTGTATTTTGGAAAGTGTATGTAACCAATAGGTGTTTTAGTGCAGCTGAGTTTGTTCCAATCTAGGGGGAGATTGTTGGGATAAGAAAATGACTAAGGAAGATTGTAATCTTCTCAACCTCCTTGGAAAATGTTTAAGTATGGAAACCGAGAGAACTTAGGCATTCGAGCAAGCTTAAACTTAGTCAAGCAAGGTATTTTGCCTAAATGAGCAAGGTTATCTTATAGAAGTCTTCAAAGTATTAGATCGAGCATGCTACAACATCAAGCAAGGTTGTTCTTCAAGTCAAGCAATATTGGTTTCTGGGCAAACCGTTGACTAAACCAAGCTAAAACCAAGTAATTTGGTGGATCGAGCAAGGTTTGTTAATAAACAGTGGTCCATGCAAACTTGAAAGAAGTTAATGAAGAAATTACTCTAAGGACTTCTAACGAGCATGTTTCAACCTCGAGCAAGCTACAGTGTCACCAGCACACTTGAACTTGTTTAAATAAGTTAAAGACAAAAGGTTGAAGAGACCCATGAAGAACAAGTTTGCTCGTAGAATACATATCGTGCAAAGTTTGGTATTATCATGAAGATTGAAGTATGCTTTATGGATATTTTCTAAGGAAAATATTCTAAGTAAAGCTTACTCAGAGAACTGTTCCAAGCACACTTAATGGTTAACAGTGTTGCTCGACAAGGACACAAGCTTACTCGAAGACCTATTTACACCTAGAAGAATTTGTAATATGTTTGAATATGTTAAGAATAATCATTAGGGTTTCTAGAAGGTGTCAGGGCAGACCTATCTAAGGAAACTTTAGGGCACACCTATGATAACAGACACAGAACGAATATTGTGATTTGACGGTTGTCTCTTTCCTGAAAAGAATATCTTTGTACGGAAAAGCTGCTACAATTCATACATTCCACCTAGAAACCCTAACTGATTTTCACTTATCCTTCATAATATTAATGGAAATCTTCTGAGTCACTTTGTATGTTTGTTACATTTATATTCGTTAAGCAATATTTTAAGTACTATTGATTCCGCCTTTAATACTCTTTGGTTTTTCATAAAAGCATAACTTCGTAACCTTCTTGTCGACACGTTTGTGTTGGTTACGAGACTGATTAGTGTGTGCTTAAGTGAGATAATCAGGACTGACAAAACATGCTGTTGTTGAAGAAGATAATACTTTAGATGCCATATCAAGCACATAGATATCATTTTATCGAGGTGATCGCGTGACAACCATGTCCTTGGGAATAGCAAATCCCGGATTGAGAATAACACATTCTTTATCGATGAACAAAGTGGTATACATTTTATCACAAATCTATGAAACACTCAACAGATTATGATCCACTTTATCACAATAATTTACTTTCTCAAATGTAATTCAACCATTCAAGACCTCTCCCTCCTTGGTAATCAATACACCTTGATTTCCCGCAAATGCAACATAACCCCTTGAGTATCTTTTACATTTGAAAGAATACTTAGATTGTCGGTGATGTGTCAAGAGCATCCACTATACAAGATCCATTTATCTCCTAAAATAGTCTTGGATGAAATATGCAAAATCAATTAAATGATTAGGTCAAAAAGGCAGCCCAGACTTCAGTCTTGGGCTCTACCTTTGTTTCCTTTTGGCATACATTAATCTTGGATTTCCAAGTTAGAAGAACATCAACTGGAAAACTTACTTTCACTTGATCCCTTTTTATGGTATTTTGATATGATTGATGAACTTGGTAATAAGTCAAAGGTTTCTTCGACTTTCGTTTAAGATACTTATCACGAATCACACATGAATCCATATTTTTACAAATCAGTTTAACTAGCTGAACTAGTATGCAATTTACATTAGAATCTTGAAGGTTGTATTTTCAAAATATTTCTAACCAAAGGAACTTGCCCCATGACTAAAGATTTTTAATTCAATCCAACCATAGATCCACACTGTCACACCCCAACCAAAGGCGGAACATGCCGGGGTGCAACCGATTGCCCAAAACACAAGACACTATTAAAGTGACAATATTTAATCAACTCATTTATTTCACAAATCAATAAACAACACATCTTGGTCATACAAACAAATTAAACCCAAGTAACCAAATATATTGTTCGTTTTACCAATATCCTAATAGTCTTGGTAACGTTTTTCATCAAGTCCTCAAGTCGATAAAAGTCAAACCTGTAACAATGCATAAAATAATATTTTGTCAACATGTATGTTGGTGAGCAATTTCATAGTTTGAGTATATATAATATGAGCGAAATCCACAAATGAATATGAGACTATAAATAAAAGCATCAATCGTGGTATATAAAACATATGTAATGAGGATCTTTTCTAATCGGTAACAACTGACATACTCGGATAATAAGTCCTATTCTACTAGCACAAGGCTAAGTAGTTAGGGGAGCGTATGATCATACTTAATGAGGCTCAACAACAACATAAAAATAAAACACTCATGCACGTAAAGCATATGAGGCATATAACACACAAAAGAGCAAGTATTCCAAGTATCATATACCCTAAAGTTTGTGGTTTGAGAAAAGTGTATAATAAATCATTCTTATTTTGAATAAGTATGCATGTTACCCCGAAAACATAAAAGGGAAAACGGGGGATGAAATGTACTCACCTCGCTTGATGAACCGAGAAATAAATAGATAAATAAATGAAGCTCGAACGGTAAACGAACATATCCGATTTGAAACAAAAAACACCTTAGCTAAAATAAATAATGTAATATATATTAAAGAACTGGAAACCATAATGAAACTATATTGGAAACATTGAACGAGGAGGTTCGGTTATTAGTCGGGTTACAGGTTAATTTGTTAACGATTAGGGACTCGTACTTAAATGGTAATTTAAAGTAAAATAATATTATTTTATTGGCCTTTTAAATATTAAACCAATATTAAATGGAAACAAGACGGGTTTTAAATCAAGGGTTCGATTTTTATAAAAAATGAATTGGTAATAAAGCTTATATTAATATTATTAAAGATAAAATAATAAGGATAATAATGACTTTAAATATATGTTATATATATACATATATGCGCACACACACACATATTTGTGGATATATAAGATAATAAAAATAACAATAACTATTTCTAATAATATTAATATAGTATAATAACTATAACAATAATTATTATTAATAATACTAATAATAATAGTTAAAGAATAAAATCTTGATATTAATTTAAAGTGTTGTTGATAAAAAATAGTATTAATAATAAGTAATATTTATAGTAAATAATGATACCATACTCGATGTTGGTTCGATTTCTAAACGAGTTCACAAAATAACTATATTAATATTATTGCTAGTAATTTTTGATAAAATATGATTTTTAGTAGATAATAATAATATGACCTTTAATAATATTAATAATAACTCTAATGTTTATAATATTAATGATAATAATAATAATAATATCAATTAATAAATATAATAGTAAGTTATACAAAATAATACTAATAAAAATCTTTATTTAGTAATGTTAGTATTAATAGTAATAAAATTTTGTTAAGTATAAAAATAACAACGAAACCGGTCTAGGATGCGACCCGAACCCGTGACCTCTAGTTTAACAACTTATGTACAAACTAAACGAAACAAAATAACAATTGTTAATTTAAACCCATGAGAAAATAACATATCCATTTCCCGGGTGTTTATCCTTTATCCAATTCAAACCAACTTCATACCCGTCCAAACCATTTCAACAAATATAACCAATAAACAAAAACTATTATTAACAATTTGGATATGAAAAAGAATGAAAAGCGAAAACCGATAGCACCAACGCCCAAAATTAATTTACCTATTAGTCGTACATGAGGTCGAGGCTCTACACCGAGAAGAAACTGAGCCGAGACCCGCTGGAGACGAAGCAACAGCAGCCGCCGAAAAATGAAGACAGAGAGAGAGCGGCGAGAGAGAGATAACACGGTTAGAGAGAGAGAGCCGTAGAAAGCAGAGAGAGAGATAGAGATATCCGAGAGAGAAAGAGAGATAAAGAATGCCGAGAGAGATAGAGAGATAAAGAACGCCGAGAGAGATAGAGAGGTAGAGGCACGGTTTTCCGGTGGCCGGAAAAGCGGTCAGAGAGGGAAAGAGAGAGCGGCGGTGGGAGGTGGTGTTATCGGGCCGCCGGAGGAGCCGAGAGGGAAAGGGGGTGGTGGACGGAAGTGAACAGTGGATAGTGAGGTGGCCGAAATCGGCTTCGGAGATGGTGGCCGGAAAATCGGCTTAGCTAAAATCCAGATGATTTCCCAAATTTTATGGGTTTTATCAAGTTTTGTATCTGTTTCACTTGTGATTTGTTAACCATTATTGACATTTCAAAGGCTCTTTCCAGTTCCGTCAAACTTGATGTTTCATCTTGAAACATACTTTCTATTTGTTTAGTTTTCACTAAACTAAAAGGGATATCATTTTCATTGAATACTTTATTCACCCCTTTTAGCTTATAAATCCGAACTCTTGATACATCAACATTCTTAACAGGATTAATGAATTTCATCAATTCCTCATCAAAAATCACAGGTTTTCCTGATGAGTTTCCTTTCTTACACACAAATTTTGAACCATAAACAACTTCTTCAAACTCATGTGGTTCACAAAGAATATGGTTTTCTTGAGAAATATTCTTATTCTTGTGAATCACATGTGATTCATCGACTTCTGCAACTAAATCATCACAATCATTTTCGGTGAAAACGCCATTACTTTGAACCTGAGATAGTGGAATTGAAATTTCATTGACGGGTCTAACAGGTTTAGTGTTTGATCTCAGTCAAACCCTACTAACACAGATCTCAAATCTGAGTTGTATATAATTAACTTCTAGTCTTCTAATATGGATCTACTTCTAAATTGCCATTGATCTATAGTTTATACGTTATATATATATATATATATATATATATATATGTATTAGTTCTATGTATGTGAATAATATAAAAATGAAGATTGAGAGAGAGTTGGATAGAGGTTCGTTAATTAATTCTCCAAAACATAACTTAAACAGTGACATAGGTCACTATATATAGAAGATAGACCTAGTTCGTTAACATCCCCTAACGAACTAGGGTCTACTTCGTTACATACATTTAATGAAATAATCTTAACGAATCACCCCCTGATTCGTTAAACATCCTTAACGAATCAGGAGGGATATAACTTAGATCTAGTTCGCTAAACATCCTTAGCGAACTAGACATTACATTTAACGAACTACAAGATAAAATAATTGTTTATTACATTAAACAAAACGACAAATACGTTAACGATAAATACAAAGACTCAAGACGCAAAAACGTGCACTAACAGACACCCCCTCGTCTTGAGCTATTTTTCTTTGTCTTTGTCTTTGCTTTACTTGAAACGCTTGGACTGCCAGTCTCTGCAACTATGAATTCCATTCTCATAACATACACGCACAACGCGTTGAAACTGCATAGCCAGGTCATAGTCTTCATTGCTCTCGATCAATATTTTATTCTTGTGTAGCACGTCATTGTCGGTCTCTGTTAAGTTAACGAGCCACATTGGGTCGATGATCTTGATCAGCTCTGTCTTTAAACCTGTACCAAGAACAATGACGGCCTCTCCAGTACGATTGTCGTATTACCAGCGGTTGAAGGATAAATGTATGTGTTGGTTCATTGTCTTCACCGGTACACGCTTCATCGTCTTCGGCGGCTTAACCTTAAGAACCAACTTCTTCCATCCCGTTTTTGGATCGATCTCATCGATTCGCTTGTGGATGGGAATTTGTGGCTTAAAATACTTAAAACCATGGTTCACCTCAAACAACAAGTGTTACTGAAAACGTTTTGCATGGTAGTCCTCACCACGATTAATAAAAGGACGATACGCCAAAGTGCGCACATCCCATCTTGGTAACGAGAGAAGATCAGACATCCTTTCGTAGTACTGGACTCCCTTCTCCCATTTAACAATACATACCTTGAGTTCAGATTCAAACATCCAAGAAACAATATTACCTTGCACTTTCGAAACTGCCTTAAATGTGGTCATCTGGTTGGCTTTGGCTCGTGCAATAGCTTCTTCTTTCTGTTCTTGATCAACAAACCTAAATGCCTTGATGATCTTACTTGCTTTCTTGTGTCTGAACCAACTCTCAATCTCCTCAAGAGACGGGTCGAGAAGCGAATCAGATTTCATATCAAAGACATTCTAGCCTTTGGAATTCTTCTTAAGATGGTAATCTGCTTCTTTAACCGTTTCTTCATTAAATACTGGAGCACCTTGATCAACATTTTTATGTTGAAACAAATCAGGGTAATCCTCAGCAGTCACATCCTCCACCTCGACTTCCTCATTCTCATAAATAAAATCCGTACTCATCTCAACAGTAGGATCATTTAAGATCTCATCATCATTAATTACCCAACATCGGGCTCAGCTTCTAACACGGTCATTTCGTCTTCATTCAGACCAAGCAAGATCGTAATCTGCTCTCGTGTCAGTGATCTATCAACAAATTGCCCTTCTTCAATCTCCTCTCTATTCACCATACTCATGACCATCCCCTTCTCATCCACAAAGATAACCGTATCGGCCTCGATCATCTCAATCGGTTTGGCAGCCGAATGGTCATGATAAACAATGATCTGTTTGCCCGAATCATCAACAGAACTCGTACCCGCACCAGAATCTGGGTCTTGAGTTTGTTTAGTCTCAACACCAGCATCAGATTCATCTGGATCCTCATCATCATTCTTGAGCTTTTTCAGCACATCATCTTTGCATGTCAGTTGCAGAATAAGCTCCTCTTGTTCTTTAATTTCACCCCCTGAGACTCAACAATCTCACAAAGGGCTTTTGTTTCTTTTTGACAGACGAAAACATAGCTGAGCAGCTTCTTCTGGTTCTCTATCAGACGTTCTTGGTTCACACGGTCAGCGGAGATTTGTTTTTCATACAAATGAAGAAGATTAAAAAGCATGTCTGTCTGACGATTCGGTGGCATAGCATACAAAGAAGGATGAACTGGTTGGATTGGCCCCTGAGGCCTTGTAATTCTCAAAAATGAGATATCACTAGGTGGAGGGGGACCCATGGACGGTGTTGGAGGAACAGTAGAAGGTGTAGTAGAAGGCATTGGTATCTCAGCTAAAGCCGTTTGTGGAATCATACCAAGCCTGTCGTGAGGAACCAACGTCGTTGTCAAAGTAAGCGCCGGAGTGCTAGTAGTAAGCGGCACTGTCGGGCGTTGAGGAGTTGCAGGACGAGACGGTTGAACACCAAACGAGATGCCAGCCCCAGCCGACACTCTCCGCTTCGAAGAACTTTCAGTTGCCAGCTCTTTCCCTTTTTGTTTACGTTCTCGTTGAGCTGCAATAGTAGCAGCTAACGTAACTTCACCTGCAGCTTGTTGTTCTCGAAGAGCTGCATCACCATTACCACCATTCCCTCCATCATCACCATCATCATCATCATCGTTCCAACCTACTCCTCCCTCACGCTCGGAATCCGAGTCATCATGGATCCAGCGATCCTCGGGAGGACATACATAATCAGGATTAGCAGGATGACCAATCAATCTCTTGAATCTGGGAGGAGGGGATTGACGGTACAGTTTCATTCTTCTCATGGTGTCTGCCTTCATGTTGTCCAGAATAAACTTATCGTTCACATCATTCGGATCGAGCACCTAATCCCTGATAGCATCGTTGACAAACAATTGGACGAAACGCGGATACATCAAGAACTTCACCCGACGTTTTTCAGGAATACAATTTTCTTTCATATGATCGAATATCATTTCAGAAAAATTGTAACGTTTGTTCAGAACAAGTGCTACAAAAGCCGATTGTAATGCAGCGCGGCATTCGTCAAACCCAGCCTTACGTCCACCAAGGTAGTGAATAAGAACATGAACTAAATACTTGTATTGGGGACACAAGTATGCCTTGTTATACATAGACGCAGTAAGACTGCTAGCATAAAACAATCGTCTAAACAGTCCCTTGGTCAATTCTTTATCATATTCGCTAGGATCATCAATGGTATCATCAAACTATAGCACTCTTCGAACTGTTTCAGCTGAGACGACAACTGGTTTGTTATTAACCATAGCAGCAATATGATCCTCAACTTCTACATATTGAGCAATGTTCCAGAATTGACGAACGATGCTGAATCTAATATCCGTATTAGTAGTAACAGCGTAATGGATACGAGAACGGCGTATAAATGCCAGCATACCACAAAAGACATCCTCATCAGAAAAGTCTGTATCAACGAAAGCAAACACATTATGCCTAGGGTCATAAGGAAGTAAAGGAACATCATCAGCTGGTTGATTAGCATCGTAAACATGTTGATCAGCCATAATCCTGAATAAATAATGTTCACTATTAGTAAAATGTAAATTTATAAACACTATTTGGTTTATATAATTTGAGTACTTATGAATTTATCAATAAACATTACATTAAAAAATAATTATTAAAAATAATTAAATCTGAAATGTCATTCGTTAAGAAAAATTGTCTGATTCGTTAAGAGATTTTAACAAATCAACCGATTCGCTCTCAAGTAAATGAATGACGAATCAGAACTAGCGAAATACTAAATTAAGATGACGAATTGGAAATTAATGACGAATTAGAAACTAATTCGTTATAAATAACCACTAATTCGTTTATAAGTTAACGAATCCAGAGTTAATTCGTTATGTATATTATTCGCTATTCTGATTCGTATGAAATGCTTCACGAATTGGACACGAATGAGTTCCAGTTCGCTAAGTGTAACGAATGGTCAATATTTGACTTAATCTTTGACTCTCTAGGTCAAAGTGAAAATTAATTAAGAACACTGAAAGTCAACAGTATAAATCCAGTATCGATTATCCCATAATCATCGTTGAATAACCGAATCGACATGCGTAACGATCTCGGAAACACAATACGAAGCAAATGGTGTTGATTTGAAGTTCAAAAGCATGAAATATGTTAGGTTATTAAGGATGTGAACATAGCATAAACACCCGAAACAACAATCAATCAATTTACCCGGCAATCGATAATCAAAATCTGATTAAAGACAACCAAGGGTCTCGGAATTACATTCCGATAACAATGATATCAAATTAAAATATATTAACAAAGTATGAATCCGATTATGCAGGGTTTCAAATACCGTAAAAACCCTGATATCAAAAGCACATAATTAGCATATCAAAGTTGTGTCATTTTTGACGAAATCACAAAGAAATGATCATGTATACCTTATCAACACACTGGTATACTCAAAAGTCCGAATTTCGATGATCGAAAAATTCTGAAAAATTTGAGCAGGGTAACGGTAAGTGTAAGGAAGAAAAGTGAATAGTATAGGACGGTTCATATACATACCGTCCTATATACTCAGTCCTTGCACGCTTCCCGATGTACGAATCAAACTGATTCGTTTGAAATTTGAAATAACGAATTAGCTAATTCGTTATTCAAACTGAACGCGCAAAGTAGCGAATTAGACTTGATTCGTGTCAGTATTTGTTAAATATGCATAACGAAATAGATGTGTTTCGTTACAGAGTGCGAAAGCGAATTAGGTGAACGAACTAGAGTGTAGTTCGTTAAAAACAACCTAATTCGTTATCCATAAACAACGAATTAAACATTATTTAATTTTATCTTTTATATTAAATAAAATAATGAATTAATGAATTAATAAATTAATGAATTAATAAATATAAATAATTAATATTAAATTAAAGTAGTTACCGAGAACCTCTATCTCAGTAACCAAATACTCACGTTTAGAAACCGATAACTTAAAATAATTTAAAATAATCTCAATTGGTATCAAGGCAGACGTTGTACTCGGTACATCAATTAACTTAAAATAATTAAATAATATGTGAAGACGAAAAATTGTTAAATCTTTTGTATTTTGAAATTTTCGACATAAAAACTAAATATTTACGAGAAAATTATCCGACAATTTAAAACAAGAAAAATATTTTTGTGTTTTTGTATGATTTTTCTAAAACAATACATATTTTTGGATTTTTGTTGAGTTTGACCAGAGAATCATATTGACCAAATTGCTCTTCCATCACAGTTTTATATTTCAGTGATATTGTGACTGGTGTTAAGTCGGTCATTGGTATTGTTGTCCACATAAATCTAATAACAAACTTTCAAGTGTTTTTGTGATATGATTAATGGTTCAATTAAAGCACAGAATAACATATACTATCAGCCACTAACCTCGGTTCAAGCTTAATTTGATTTTTGCCATATCACCCCAACTTGACTTAAACCATTATATTGTTGATCAAAATTAGATCATTTTTTTTATTTTCTTTATCGAAGTTGATAAGCAATGCATTGATTTTCTGTTACTATGAGTGAATATGCACGAGTCCATCTGTCGTCTTACATACATCGTATCCCCTGGGTCTGTTTCTTAATGGTATTAAGATGCGCACAAGGGAGGAACAATGTATGACTAACAGCGGATTTTGATCAAGTCAGTAATTTAGATTTGTACGAAGTACAGCAGTGATCAAGTTTATGACTTTGGGTTTGCTCTAAAAGCGAGTGAAATATTCATGCATATGAATACCCAGATGATTAAGCCGCATAAAGATTCACAGTGTTCAGAACCTCAAAGCATGTTATTTGCTTTATTTTATTTTTGGGTGATCAAACAAGTATAAGGCTTGAGTATGACAGGTTATTACATTTCTGCTATCCTCACCGAGACTTTTCTAGAAACTAACACCTCTTTCAATTTGGCGTTTCTTTATGTTTATATAACATACTTTACTCTACTTGTTTGTTTTAAGACCTACCAAAGCACCAATACAGTTAAGCACACAGTCTTTTAAGCTTATTTCTTGCGGGATTTGGAGTCAAGATAGTCAATGTACTATCATTTTCTCTTTTTTCTTCAAAAACTCAAAATTTTAAGGAGCAGAAAACAAAACAAAGATAAATTTAATCGCCCCAGTTAACTTAAGTCTATAAATAAATGGCTAACCTATCAATTCACAAGTGAATAATAGGACCAAGACATGCAAGCATGCTCACAAACTTAAATAACTGACATACTTTTCAACGAGAAAAAAATCTAAAAACGCATAACGAACGCCCCAACTATTTTCCATTATCAGGTAAATGGCTATCCTGAAGATTAACAAGAAACTATCAGGACCAAACATATACAAGTATATGTCCTTCAATTGTAGATAATCGACATAATTTTCAGCGAACGCATGCAAAAATCTTTTTGGTTTTCTCTATACATACTTTAAAAACACAATCTTTTTATCTTTTTCAACTTTCTTATAAACAAAATTAACTTCACAATCTTTTTGGATTTTCGGATTTTTCTGTACAAACTTTAAATCACAATCTTTTTGGTTTTTTTTTTCAAAACTTTAAAATGTTTTTGGTTTTTCAAAATATTTTTAAAGGAAAACATTAAAGAAAATAACTCTCAATATTTTTTATTTTTCTAAATTTTCAAATATTTTTGGATTTTAAAATTTTTAAAATTTTAATGTTTTTGGGTTTTATCTATACAAACGAAAAGCACAATATTTTTGTATTTTCTAGTATTTCACCCTCTTAAACCAAAATAAATGTTAAAAGAAAAATGACAGAAAATAAAAATAGTCATCCTTGTTTAAAGATATCAGCGAGGGTCTTCAATCCATTTAAACCAAGCAAAAAATAAAAACGCGTTTTATCAAAAGCTTTGGTAAATAGATCGGCTTTTTGAAAGTCAGTATGTACTTTCTCAAGGTCAATCAACTTCTTCTCAAAGCAATCCCGTATAAAATGATATCGAATTTCGAAATGTTTTGTTTTTGAATGTTGTACGGGATTCTTTGTCATAGAAATTGAAGCAGAATTATCAATCAAAATAGGAGTAGTAGGAAACTTCAAACCATAGTCGCGAAGATGTTGTTGTATCCACAAAACCTGGGAACAGCAACTCGAGGCTGCAACATACTCAGCTTCGGCGGTTGAAATGGAGACCGTTGTCTGCTTCTTACATTGCCATGAAACAAGTCGGTTTCCCAAAAATTGACATCTTGTCGTCGATGATTTGAAGTTGATCTTGCAACCTCCATAGTCCGAGTCTGATAAGGCAGTAAGCTAAAAGTTATCATCCTTGGGGTACCACAACCCGATGTCTGGATTTCCCCTCAGATACTGAAGTATTCGCTTAACCGCAGCTAGGTGAGTCACTCGGGAACTTGCTTGAAACCTAGAACAAAGACAAACAACAAACATAATGTCAGGGAGAGAAGCCGTTAGATACATTAAAGAACCTATCATGGCACGATAGAGGGTTGGATCCACGTTATCCTCCAATTCATCCGGTGATAAATTGTGACCCACGGGGAGAGGAGTAGAAGGGATTTTTCCAGCAGATATCTTGAATCGGCTCAAGACATCATTCACATACTTGGTCTGGTGAATAAAAATTCCGTTTGCAGACTGGTGAACTTGCAACCCTAAAAAGAAATTCATCTCTCCCATTGAGCTCATCTCGAACTTTGTTTGCATGGACTTCTCGAACTCCTTACATAACATGTCGTTTGTAGACCCAAAGATAATGTCGTCGACATAAATCTGAATAAGGAGAAGATCATCACCAACAGTATTATGAAATAAAGTGCAGTCGACAGTTCCTCGTTTGAAGCCATTATCAGTCAGATGGTCGGCGAGCATGCCATACCAAGCTCCCGGGGCTTGATGAAGACCAATAAGGGCCTTGTTTAATCGGTAAACACGGTCCGGATAATCAGGATCTTCAAAACCAGGAGGCTGTAAAACAAACACTTCCTCGTGTAATTCACCATTAAGAAAAGCACTTTTAACATCCATTTGATAGATCTTGATATTCTTATAAGCAGCATATGCCAGGAAGATTCGAATCGACTCCAATCTTGCAACTAGAGCGTATACTTCAGTGTAATCAATACCCTCTTGCTGATGAAAACCTTGCACAACCAAACGTGTCTTGTTTCTTACGATCACCCCACGATCGTCTTTCTTACACTTAAATACCCACTTAGTCGGAATAGCTTTCTTGACTCGAGCAGGTTTATCAATTAAATCCCAAACACCTAAACGTTCAAATTGTTGTAATTCTTCTTGCATAGCTTCTACCTAAGACGGAACTTGAAGAGCCATACGAGGCGTTGTTGGCTCAACTTGGATAGAAAGCAAGTGAATTAAGCAACATTTATAATTCCAGAGGAATGTAAATCCGCATAAGCACACAATACGTTATTCTCACTTGACGAAGCAACTTGATGACGTGTTTGAACGCCCACATCAAGTTCTCCAAATCATGTTTTCCTGTGGATGATAACCATGAATCCGAAAAGTTGGATTCTCAGAAACAACAACATTTTCAAATAAATTTATGTAATGTTCTCCAAGTTCAGGAGTTGAAACATCACTGTCAAGTTTAATAACTTGATTATCAACCTGATTATCGTCACTTGGAACTGTAGTTGGAGCAGAAATTGGTGCTTCATGTCACACCCCGACTAGGTAGTTGCGGAAGCGTAATACGGGAATGTAACAGATAACACTGGTATCAACAACATTGTTTATAAGGAAATTCATAACTAATTTACATCATAATACATGGGTTGGTACTAAGTTTACAAACTAGATGTGAAAAACACATAACCGGTTTACGAGCTTCTTATATAGTATTACATCTGCGTCTATTCACAGCTATTCAACTTTCCTCCTAACACCAAGCATGTAAGCAAATCATTCCACTTTTGCTTTACCTGAAAAGCATGTCAAAACGGGTCAACTACGTCTAGTTGGTGAGTTTCAAGTTTCACGAGTATCAATGAAATCAGTTCACGGGTTCGTAAAGTTTACAGTGTGAATGTATGTATGTCTGTGTATGATGTATTATACTAAGTCACAAGTGAAACCGAAACGAGCTAAAACACATGGCCTCCACTGCCCATGCACTCCCGTTGGCATTTAACAGCCAATTTGCCCCATGTATGTACTATGTCTAACACCACATAGCAGTATGTAAATATAATGACAATGTGCAACTGGTTTTACATATGTTCCGGCTTACCCCACCGGCTCTGTCACAGTTGGGTTTGTCAAACCGATAGTACTATCCACACGCCACCGGCACGAAGTTAATCACTTGTGTTTGTGGGGACTTGTCAAGTGTTAGTACTTAGATAATCCACATCATCACACGTTTTCAAGTATAACAGTTTATGTAAACATGCTTTTCACCCCAAAAGTTCGTAACACAGTTTAGAAAGTGGGGGTCGTGAAACTCACCTTATCGTAGTTCGCACAGAAATCACGTATCAAATAGTCAGATGTCTCGTTTATAGCCTGATTCCTATAAACGGTATCGTATCGTTAATACTAGTACAGTGTTCAAGCTAAGTCGGGCTGTATAGATAATCTGGGTATAGCTGTTAGGCCCAGAACATGACCATAGTCTTAGATTGTGACGTTGTATACTATGAAAAGTTTAAAACTGGATTTGGCTCAGTTTCACCGTTTTCCGAGCCTAGCTCAGTTGATCGTTTATACGTTTCGGGATTAGGTAAGATCATATAAAACTTAAGTAAATATATTGGTTGATAAAATGATTTGATTTATAAAAGAATTTTAAGGTTTCGGTGTCTGGTTTGACCGCAGGGTTCGTTTCTGTTTTCACACGGGTTTGTTTATACAAAACGCGTACAATCCACCCGAATTGTCCGGAATTCTCGTAAAAATTTCGTTTTTATCAATATCATTCAAAAATATGATATTTGACCACTTTTGACATTTTGACATACCAGTCAGTCCGTTAAACACAAAACTGCCGGTTTCGTTAAAACAATTATAATTTAAATCTTTAATAAATCATAACTAAATATGTAACTACATATAAATTATGTAAATTTTTGTAAAAATACATTAAGACATGGAGAATTTTATAAAAATATTTCCAGAAATTTTATGATTATTTATTTATTTATAAAAATTCATTTAATAGGTTATAATCATGTAATAAATGGCCCGTTTATATCAAACGACCTCCGAAAAATCCCATAATTTTTACCAATGATCTCAATATGACTACATAGCCCCTGCAAAATTTCCAGAACCTAACTCTTTTGACAAAATGCCTTTTTGTGCGTTTTTCGGCTGTTAAAACTCGGTTCCACCATGGCTGCACAAACCATACTTAGACATTTCCAATAATTCCCAAACTTTACCAGTGATCTTACCATCCCATATCAAACTCCAAAACCAAGTTTCATAATTTTTCAATATGTTTTGCTATTTTTCCCAAATAAACGCCCATAAACGGGAATAAATTCACCAAATATTCTCCGTTTATCGAAAAATTACCAAATTTGAACAGGGACTCATTTATATGATCCCTAATGTCCCTGCAAATTTTCACAATCTAACAACAAGCACGTCACAACCTAATACTAAACAGCCCCTAAACGAGTGTTACGGGTTTACCTTGTCGGTTTTCGATGAATTTTGCTAGTTTAAACGATTCTCCGGGTCTCGGGTTGCAAACTCAGTATATCTACATATCATATAACATCAAACCAAGCATAAATCATCCATGTAACAGCCTTGATAATTAGGGTTTCGGTTTTGGGTTCAAACCGAACTTTCTAACCGTAAAAACGTTGTATTCATGTTCTAATCCGCGTTTTTGACCAAAAAAGTATATGTTCCAGGTTTGTAAACATGTTTAACATCAAAACATAATTTTACTTGATTTTTAGGGTTTTTGGATGGTTAAACATGTTTAACACTAATCAAAACATGTTTATATGATAATCATATGGATCAAACTTTGCTAAAACTTGTTAAAATTGAACCTTACCTTAGGGTTTTTGAAAGGAGCTTGAGAAAGAACAGGTTGGAGCTGGTCTGGACTTGAAAATATGTGATGTGTTGAAATGAATAAAGAAACTTGTGATGTAAGCTTTATAAAAGAAAATACATGTGGGGGGTAAAAAAAATGCCGATCGGAACTTCATATGGAGCTTTAATGGGCTGTTTTGGCCCATTAATTTATATATACCAGCCCAAACATGAAAAGCCCATTTTAAGTTTAGTTCGGGTTCGGTTTTTCGCAAGAAAATTAATTCGGGTGTGAGAAATAACGTGAAAACGAGTGTTTTTCAGCTTATTTTTGTAAAATAAGAAAAACGTACTGACTCGTTGTAAAATTCCAAAATATTTTCACGGATGGCTTAGAACATGTCATATAAGTTTTTTATAAATCTTTTTCGGCTTAACGGATGCTACAATGCTTGTTTTGATATTAACGATTGCGTTTAAGCTTATAGTGTATCGATAAACGAAACCTTTTTCGTTTAAAGAGTTTTAAACGTACCGGGGCCTAAATATCAATATGTTAGCCTCTATAACATATATATAACTCGTATATGACCCCTCAGTATGTATACGGGTCATAGTTAGTATCAGTCGGTTACTCGTTTAAACACTACGAATTAACCGATTTATCGTTTACTCGATACGTAATGAATATAGTGTACCCCGTTTTGTCATGAATGTCACATTCTCCCCCCGTTAAGAAATTTCGTCCCCGAAATTTAATGTGTTATCGGTTTTCTAGGGAACAGGTGTGGGTATTTCTTTCGGAATTCGTCCTTTCGTTCCCAAGTATATTCGGGTCCTTGTTTTGAATTTCACCGAACTTTTACCAATGAAATTTTATTGTGTCGTAACTGTTTGGTTTTCCTGTCCACAATTTCTACCGGTTCCTCTACGAAGTTGAGCTTTTCATGTACTTTTAATTGTCGGGAAGCATATGCTATTACTTTCTTTCTTTGCATCAGTACGCATCCTAAACCTTTACGAGATGCGTCACAATATACCACCAATTCATCAGTTCCTTCTGGAAGGCTTAATATTGGAGCCTCACATAACTTCTGTTTTAACATTTGGAAGGCTATTTCTTGTTCTTCTCCCCATTTATATGCTCGATCTTTTTGAGTTAGGAGGGTTATAGGTTGTGCAATACTTGAAAAGTTTTCAATGAATCTTCTATAATACCCGGCTAGTCCTAAGAATTGACGAATTTCTCTTGGTGACTTAGGCACTTGCCAATTCTTAATTGCCTCAATTTTACTTGGGTCTACTTGGATCCCTTGATGGTTCACAATGTGTCCCAAAAACTGTACTTCTTGTAGCCAAAACTCACATTTGGACAACTTTGCGTATAACTTCTCTTGCCTCAATAATTTTAAGATTTCCCGCAAATGTTGTTCGTGTTCCTCCTTACTTCTCGAATATATCAAAATGTCATCGATAAACACTATCACGAACTTGTCAAGGTAAGGTTTGCAAACTCGGTTCATGAGGTCCATAAACACTGCAGGTGCATTTGTCAACCCAAACGGCATAACCAAAAATTCATAGTGACCATACCGAGTTCGGAAGGCTGTTTTTGGTACGTCTTCTTCCTGAATTCTTACTTGATGATAACCAGATCTAAGATCAATTTTTGAAAAATACTTTGCACCTTGGAGCTGATCAAACAAGTCATCAATTCGAGGTAAGGGGTATCTATTCTTTATAGTCACTTTATTCAATTCCCGATAATCAATGCACATTCGAAAACTCCCATCCTTCTTCTTTACAAACAACACTGGTGCTCCCCACGGTGAGTAACTAGGGCGAATAAAACCCCTGTCCAGTAATTCTTGTAACTGGTTGGACAGTTCTTGCATTTCAGAAGGCGCAAGTCTATAAGGTGCCTTAGCAATGGGTGCTGCTCCCGGTATCAAGTCAATACGGAATTCAACTTGTCGGGTCGGTGGTAAACCAGGCAACTCATCGGGGAATACATCTGAATACTCGTGTACCACTGGGATGTCTTCCATTCGTTTTTCCTCGGGTTCCTTAACTGTTACGCTCGCCAAGTATAAAGTACAACCTTGGCGTAAATATCTCAATGCCTTAAGTTGAGATATGAGAGGCAGTACTGTACCAGATTTCTCACCTTGAACAATCATAGCTTCATCATTCGAAAGAGGTATTCTAACGGTCTTATCCTTACAGACAATTTCAGCTTTATACTTAGATAGCCAGTCCATACCGACTATAACATCGAAACTTCCCAATTCCACTGGGAGTAAATCAATAAGGAATGGGTGGTCGTTTAGGATAAGGGAACAGTCTCGGACTATTCGGTTAACAAGTATAGACTTACCGTTAGCGAGTTCTATAATATATGGTTTTGTTAGTTCACTAACCGGCATATTTTCTAAAGGTAAGAAATTAACAGATACGAAACTTCTATCGGCACCCGTGTCAAACAAAACTGAAGCATACTGACCCAAAACTAAGAATGTACCTGTCACCACATTCGGATCATGACGCGCTTCACCCGGTCCTAATACAAACGCGCGTCCCTTAGCTGCATTGGAGGTTGATGCTTGTGCTTGGTTCTGTCTACTCACTGTACTCGGGTTCAAATTGGGGCAGTATCTCCGAAAATGTCCCGTACTGCCACATTTATAACATGTACGAGGGTTCATTGTAGATGGAGTTTGCTGATTAGATTGTTGTCGGATTGGTTGGTGACTAGATGTTTGTGAACGATGGGGTTGGGTTGTTTGAAACTGTCGATTTGAAGTATTCATTATTGTTCTACCACTTGGGGTATTATGCCCAATATTTCCGCTTCTCTGACATATGATCGTTTGACAATTTCCAGTATGATGAAAATTACACTTTCCACACTTCGGAAATGACCCCTTGTATGTATCATGATTCATGTCGAAACTGGTTATAGCATAGTCCTGAGTTGTAGGGCATATTCGTTTATTCTGAGATTTCACTTGTGTTCTAGAGGTATAACTAGTTCGTTTTAAACTGGATGATTCTCCTGGACCTCTTAATACACCATTTCTTGTAAGGTCAAAAGTAACGATGCTGGCTTGTAACACGGCACTCTCTAAAGTTGGGTGGGCTGCGGAACAGACTATACTTCTCACAGCTGGGGTTAGTCCCCAAATATAACGCTCAATGCGCTTGGATTCCGGAATAATTGACCATGGTACCAAACGAGTCAATTCAACGAAACGATTTATGTAACTTCGATGATCAGTGCCTCTCATTTCCAAATTCCAAAGTTCGTGTTCTAATTTCAGGATCTCATCTCTTGGGCAAAATTGTTCTAACATGAGGGTTTTTAATTCAGCCCATGACATACGATTAATGGCATCTTGTCCCCTTATTTGGACTACCGTGTTCCACCACATCAGCGCTTGGTCTAGAAACATACTGGTAACAAATTTGACCACGCGGTTCGGTGGACACTTACTGATATTAATTTCTAATTCGGTGTCTTCTATCCATTCGACCAGTCCACCAGGTCCTTCAATACCCTTAAACTCAATCGATTTATATAATGGAAATTGTTTGTATGAGTACTCCTGACGCGGGGGTTCTCGGTTATTATTATTATTAGTTGTGTTAACAACCGGTACAAGGTTCGGGTTCGGGATATTATCAGGGTGCACAACAGGTTCTGGGTTCCCAGTGACATTCATAATTGGGAGAGTGTTATTATTATTTATGACAGTATCAGTATTCACCGGGGTAGTAACACCCGGGGCTACATTAGTGTCCGGCGGAGGTGTATTAACAGTGGCCGTGGTGGTGCTCGTGGGTTGATTAACAGTATTGTTAGCACGTATGCCAGCAGTGACTTGTGTTACAATTGTTAGTATCACTGCTTGTAGTTGACGAGCAATCATTGCGGCCACTTCCGCCTCAGACAAAGTGTTTGTTTTCTTCGGGGCCATTCTATAAAATAATCAATATCGTTTCACTATGACCAGCACAACTTTACGATATCACACTTTCACAACACATAACTATGCCAAAGAAAACACGTTTGTATTAATTATAATCATTACTGTACATATGCATCCAAAATTAGCGCATAGGCTTAACCTGGTATAGGCCAGCGCTTGTATATGCGTATCAAAATTTGTCACCAAGTGACATGTAGACTTAACCCGATAAGGGCCAGTGCTTGAGATAGTACAAAACCACAAACAACTCCCAAGTCAGCCCAACACGCTGTACAAAATGCTACTTGGGATATCAAAAGACTATATACATAAGACCAGACTACTAGGTCCTATCCATTCTTTGTAACATGGAACCACAACCAAACAACAGCAGCCACTAGGGCCGCATTAACCGCTAAACACGCCCCCAGTAGTATCATCGCTCGATCCTGACGCCTGTGGCTGTCAGCACTGGATCTTTGTACAATTCTGATTTCCTGCTGCATATACCTCATGTGATCATACATATCGTGTCTATGCTGGTTTAGGCTATTTATCGTATGTGAGTGTTCTAAGAACTGATCAGTTGCTAAACCAAACCATGATGAATCAGAATGACGAGGTGGCTCGGGTACCGGGGCGGGTAAACCCCAAGTAGGAACAGGTATCTCTGTTACCCGGACACGCGATGTTTCTCCCCTATGGTACGTAGATCGAGGTGGAAGAGAAATGTGCTCAGGTAGACGCACTGAAATGCGAGGAGTCTGACGGTTTCTAATAGTGGGTGGAGGTACTGGTGTATGCTGTACGGGTGGAGTAGGGGATCTGGGTGCTCTAACAGGTGAACGATAAGCACTAGTAGCTCCCTGTCCTGCAACGTTCCTAGGGGATTCCCTAGGAGGGTAGGTGTCACAATGGTAACCCGATAAGTCGGGTTGATCTGCGGGTACCTCGCGAGGAATTACCGCGTCTGCACCTTCTTCCATCTCCTCTGGTTCCTCCTCAATTTCGTCCTCCGGATACTCTTCCTTCTCCTCAGGCCTTGTTGGTAGGGTATTAGGTACACGATCAGTGGATCTTGGCATATTCCTTCACAATGGTTAGTGATAAGAATAATATCCTTCTATATTAATTATAGTAAAATACATGTAGGTATTTATACACATAAGCACAAATAATCGTTTATATCCACAAATATTTATTTATTATTATATTTTATACACATATGTTGCTGTTTTTACCTATTCGATTGTTTATCGACTTCTTCTCGAATTTCCTCGTACAAACAAGCCTGTTATTACGTTCCGGACCATAATAACCCACTTGTCCATTCGTGTTCATCACGAGAATCATTCGTGTATATTATTTAATATTATTTTATTCCCAGAGTTAATCGAGCCTACGTTTATCTTAGGGTATCCTAAAGGACATCCTAATTCTTTATAACCAATGGCTCTGATACCAACTTCTGTCACACCCCGACTAGGTAGTTGCGGAAGCGTAATACGGGAATGTAACAGATAACACTGGTATCAACAACATTGTTTATAAGGAAATTCATAACTAATTTACATCATAATACATGGGTTGGTACTAAGTTTACAAACTAGATGTGAAAAACACATAACCGGTTTACGAGCTTCTTATATAGTATTACATCTGCGTCTATTCACAGCTATTCAACTTTCCTCCTAACACCAAGCATGTAAGCAAATCATTCCACTTTTGCTTTACCTGAAAAGCATGTCAAAACGGGTCAACTACGTCTAGTTGGTGAGTTTCAAGTTTCACGAGTATCAATGAAATCAGTTCACGGGTTCGTAAAGTTTACAGTGTGAATGTATGTATGTCTGTGTATGATGTATTATACTAAGTCACAAGTGAAACCGAAACGAGCTAAAACACATGGCCTCCACTGCCCATGCACTCCCGTTGGCATTTAACAGCCAATTTGCCCCATGTATGTACTATGTCTAACACCACATAGCAGTATGTAAATATAATGACAATGTGCAACTGGTTTTACATATGTTCCGGCTTACCCCACCGGCTCTGTCACAGTTGGGTTTGTCAAACCGATAGTACTATCCACACGCCACCGGCACGAAGTTAATCACTTGTGTTTGTGGGGACTTGTCAAGTGTTAGTACTTAGATAATCCACATCATCACACGTTTTCAAGTATAACAGTTTATGTAAACATGCTTTTCACCCCAAAAGTTCGTAACACAGTTTAGAAAGTGGGGGTCGTGAAACTCACCTTATCGTAGTTCGCACAGAAATCACGTATCAAATAGTCAGATGTCTCGTTTATAGCCTGATTCCTATAAACGGTATCGTATCGTTAATACTAGTACAGTGTTCAAGCTAAGTCGGGCTGTATAGATAATCTGGGTATAGCTGTTAGGCCCAGAACATGACCATAGTCTTAGATTGTGACGTTGTATACTATGAAAAGTTTAAAACTGGATTTGGCTCAGTTTCACCGTTTTCCGAGCCTAGCTCAGTTGATCGTTTATACGTTTCGGGATTAGGTAAGATCATATAAAACTTAAGTAAATATATTGGTTGATAAAATGATTTGATTTATAAAAGAATTTTAAGGTTTCGGTGTCTGGTTTGACCGCAGGGTTCGTTTCTGTTTTCACACGGGTTTGTTTATACAAAACGCGTACAATCCACCCGAATTGTCCGGAATTCTCGTAAAAATTTCGTTTTTATCAATATCATTCAAAAATATGATATTTGACCACTTTTGACATTTTGACATACCAGTCAGTCCGTTAAACACAAAACTGCCGGTTTCGTTAAAACAATTATAATTTAAATCTTTAATAAATCATAACTAAATATGTAACTACATATAAATTATGTAAATTTTTGTAAAAATACATTAAGACATGGAGAATTTTATAAAAATATTTCCAGAAATTTTATGATTATTTATTTATTTATAAAAATTCATTTAATAGGTTATAATCATGTAATAAATGGCCCGTTTATATCAAACGACCTCCGAAAAATCCTATAATTTTTAACAATGATCTCAATATGACTACATAGCCCCTGCAAAATTTCCAGAACCTAACTCTTTTGACAAAATGCCTTTTTGTGCGTTTTTCGGCTGTTAAAACTCGGTTCCACCATGGCTGCACAAACCATACTTAGACATTTCCAATAATTCCCAAACTTTACCAGTGATCTTACCATCCCATATCAAACTCCAAAACCAAGTTTCATAATTTTTCAATATGTTTTGCTATTTTTCCCAAATAAACGCCCATAAACGGGAATAAATTCACCAAATATTCTCCGTTTATCGAAAAAATACCAAATTTGAACAGGGACTCATTTATATGATCCCTAATGTCCCTGCAAATTTTCACAATCTAACAACAAGCACGTCACAACCTAATACTAAACAGCCCCTAAACGAGTGTTACGGGTTTACCTTGTCGGTTTTCGATGAATTTTGCTAGTTTAAACGATTCTCCGGGTCTCGGGTTGCAAACTCAGTATATCTACATATCATATAACATCAAACCAAGCATAAATCATCCATGTAACAGCCTTGATAATTAGGGTTTCGGTTTTGGGTTCAAACCGAACTTTCTAACCGTAAAAACGTTGTATTCATGTTCTAATCCGCGTTTTTGACCAAAAAAGTATATGTTCCAGGTTTGTAAACATGTTTAACATCAAAACATAATTTTACTTGATTTTTAGGGTTTTTGGATGGTTAAACATGTTTAACACTAATCAAAACATGTTTATATGATAATCATATGGATCAAACTTTGCTAAAACTTGTTAAAATTGAACCTTACCTTAGGGTTTTTGAAAGGAGCTTGAGAAAGAACAGGTTGGAGCTGGTCTGGACTTGAAAATATGTGATGTGTTGAAATGAATAAAGAAACTTGTGATGTAAGCTTTATAAAAGAAAATACATGTGGGGGGTAAAAAAAATGCCGATCGGAACTTCATATGGAGCTTTAATGGGCTGTTTTGGCCCATTAATTTATATATACCAGCCCAAACATGAAAAGCCCATTTTAAGTTTAGTTCGGGTTCGGTTTTTCGCAAGAAAATTAATTCGGGTGTGAGAAATAACGTGAAAACGAGTGTTTTTCAGCTTATTTTTGTAAAATAAGAAAAACGTACTGACTCGTTGTAAAATTCCAAAATATTTTCACGGATGGCTTAGAACATGTCATATAAGTTTTTTATAAATCTTTTTCGGCTTAACGGATGCTACAATGCTTGTTTTGATATTAACGATTGCGTTTAAGCTTATAGTGTATCGATAAACGAAACCTTTTTCGTTTAAAGAGTTTTAAACGTACCGGGGCCTAAATATCAATATGTTAGCCTCTATAACATATATATAACTCGTATATGACCCCTCAGTATGTATACGGGTCAAAGTTAGTATCAGTCGGTTACTCATTTAAACACTACGAATTAACCGATTTATCGTTTACTCGATACGTAATGAATATAGTGTACCCCGTTTTGTCATGAATGTCACACTTCAACAACATTAGAACATGCAAATCTTGGAATTTCCAAATGATCTTCAAAGTAAGCACGAACCAGGTCTTCATCAATGTTCTCAGTCGATGGAGTAAATGAATTAAATAAGCCATCATAATCAAACATCCAGTCAGGACCTTTCCCTTGAGGAGGAGTGGTGTACTTTTGACAATCCACATGATACCATTCCTCAACACAACCAGAAGTGAAATTAAATACACTTTTCTTTGGAGATGCATATCCCAAGAAATATCCTTCGATAGTCTTTTCTTCAAATTTACCCACATCCTTCTTCAACATTGTACAAGGACACCCAAATGGTTTCAAGTACATTAAATTAGGCTTTCGATTGTTTAAAAACTCATAACTTGTTTTTCTTGAGTTTCTTAATAGTTAGAACTCGATTAAGCGTATGGCAAGCTGTATTCACCGCCTCATTCCAGAATTGGACGGGAAGCTTAGAATCAGCTAGCATAGTTCTTGCAGCTTGAATCAAGGTTCTATTCTTTCGTTCAGCATCACCGTTTTGTTGTGGTACATAAGGTTCACTGTATTCTCGATGAATTCCCTTTTGAAGACAAAAGAAATCTAATACAGTGTTTTTGAATTCTGTTCCATTATCACTTCGAATTCTCCTCACTTTTTGTTTGTATAGTGATTCGATCTTAGTGATAAGGTTTTGTACCAAAACAGGCGTTTGATCTTTTGAACTCATAAATAACACCCATGAGTATCTTGATTAATCATCGGTTACCACAAGACAGTACCAATCTCAAGAAATACTAGCCCGATTCACAGGACCAAAAAGATCCATATGAAGTCGTTCAAGTGGAGTATCAATGGAATTCAATAACATAGAAGGATGTGATTTCTTTTTCTGCTTGCCTTTCTTGCATGCAACACAATGATCAGATAATTTAAAATTCTTCAACGAGACACCCTCAACTAAGTCATTAGCCATTAAATAATTCATCTTTCGAACATGTATGTGACCCATTCTACGATGCCATAGAATAGAGTCTTTCTCGGTTGCTTTGGAGATAAAACAAGTTTCGATAGACGTTGATACTTTAGAACTCATATTTAAGACATAAATATCATTTGATCGTGGTGATCGCATGACAACCATGTCCTCAGGATTCACATAACCCGGTTTCAAAATCAGACATTCTTTATCAGTAAAGACTGTAGTGTATTGCTTGTTACACATTTGCGACACACTCAATAAATTATGATCTACCTTGTCACAGTAGTTAACTTTCTCAAAAGTAATATGCCCATTCGAAACATCACCTTCTTGTGTAATCATACCCCAGAATTTCCAGCAAACGCCACATAACCCCCTTGAATATTTCTTACATTTGATAAGAGGTTGAGATTTCCAGTAATATGACGAGAACATCCACTATCCATAATCCAGTTTTCACCAGAAATTGTCTTGGATGTACCCTACACACAAAAGAAAATGATTAGTCCAAAAAGGCAGCTCAGGCCTCAGTCTTGGGCACCTTTTGGTTTTCTTGAGAAAATTTAAACTTAGCCGAATTCAACTGTTGTTCAGCCACTTGTGAATAAGTTACCGGCTTCTTAGACTTTCCTCTTAAGTAAGCTGCTTGAACCACATTTGAATTTTCATTCTTGCATAACGGTGAAGTTGGAATAAACTTTGGTTTTACTTGTCCATGTGTCTCATTAACATGAATAACCTTTAGGAGATTCACGTTTGAGAACAGTATGTGATTATCATCATCATATGATACCGGACGTTTCAGAATCTCTTTTATCAAAGGAACTATTTTTGATTGTTCCTTCACTAAAGGATGAAGATTTTGAAATTTTTGTTGTCCACAATTCCTCACAACGTGACCTTGTTGACCGCAAAGAAAGCAACTTCGCATGTCCACATGATCGCTTTGTGGTTTAGCAGTAACATATGACAAAGAGGGTTGATAACTCACATTTTTGGTAAAACTTTTTGCTAACTCATTAGATGACAGTGATTTCTTCTTTAGATAAAAATCCAAATTAGAACTATTAGAAAAGCTTTGCAAAGTATCCGTACCCATTGATTTTACAAATTGAACTTTCTTAGCTTGTTTTAAAACTTGTTTTGCTTTAATCAACGGATCAAATGTCATTGATGTTTTAGCTTGAGCATACCAACTTTCAAGTTCTTGAATCTTAGATGTTTCATTGTGAAAAACACTTTCAATCAGTTCCGCTTTAATGATGTTAATTGGAATGTCTTTCTCAGTAAACATCGTGTCAATTCCTTTCAGCTTGAACACAAGACCAGTTGTCGGTTTTGAAATAGTAGGATTGATAAAGAGCATCATATCCTCATTAGAAACTTTAGGTTTTTCTGGTTTCTTCATCTTAACCGGTTTAACCTTAACAGGAGTATTTTGTTTCACCTGAGTTGTGTGCGAACCATACACAGCCTCCTCAAATTCATGAGGTTCACACAGTATATGATTAGAACTTGGGATGTTCTTGTTTTTGAGTATAATTTCAGGTTCGAACACATCTTCAATGATGACTTTGTCTACATTTTCAACAAAGACTTTGTTGCTTTGAACATGAGGTTTTTGAATTGTAGATTGGGCTTTAACAGTTTCAGGTTTTACTAGGTTTGCCTTTTTAGAAATTACAGATTCTTTGACAATCACATCCTCTTCGTTTCTAGTAAAAGGATTTGGTTTGTAATCATTGTGAAAAGGTGGAGGAATTTCAACAAAACCTATTCCTTTCTTTGAATCTTTTTGCTTACTTGAAACTTCAATTATCTCATTTAGTAAATATGAAGAGTTTCTGAATTTTCCCAATTTGATTTTTAACTCCAAAACCTCATTTTCAAGCTCGGTTATTTTGGTTCTATGTTTCAAGATTTCTTGAAACTTTTGATCATTGATCGTCATTTTAACCGATAACTCAACCTTAAGATCATGATTGCTTATAGTTAAAGCCTCAATTTTCTCTCTTGAATTCATTTGAGAAGTTAAGGATTGTCTATAAGTGTCCTTTAATGAAACTATCCCTTTTAACAAATCATCATTTTGAAGTTTAAGGAATCTATCTTAGGCTTGTTGAGTTCACAATCAACACATGAAACATTAACAGAGAATTTAGAGTTAGAAGGACTAACCTCATTTTGTTTAGCCACGCAACCCGAAGAGGTTGAGTCACTGATTTTAGCCATACACGCAAAAGTGGTTGGAAGCTTTACACTTGAATCATCAGAATCAGACTCAGTATCAGCATCAGAAGATAGCTCACTTCCACTAGCATCTTGAAAATTCTCGGTAAATCCAAACATTGCCAGATTTGCTTGATTGTTGTTACACAATAATCTTTGAGACCAATCATCTCCATACAGGTTAGATAACAGTGCCTGACTTCCAGAAGACGATGGTTTTGTACCAGAAGATTTTCCCGCATCACTCCCACTTTTACCAGATGAATTATGATCTTGCTTTCTAGGACTAGTGTACTCTTTCTTTGGCTTATCACATTCATTTGCAAAATGCCTAAACTCTTGACAATTGTAGCACTTGACCATTAACTTATCAAACCCTAATTTCTTGTTCAATGAAGGAAGATCTTTACCCGTTCTCTGCATAAACTTTTTCACTTTCCTGACTATCATAGCCATATTCCACTTTAAGTCCATAAGTTCTAGATCATCGGGATCAATTTGATCATAGTCTTCATCGGTTAAATCACTTGTTGCAATCTTGCTACTAACCAAATTCTCGTATGAAGACATAAAGGCAGATAAAAATGCAAAATTTTGTTCAGCCTCCTTTATGTTTACATTTGTTTGAGATGAGAATTGATTTGTAGGTGATGAATTTCCAGATCCTCCAGATGAACCAGAAACACCAGAAGATACAGTATTTCCAACTGTGTAGAAACATGCTCGTGGATCACTATACATTGTTGTTACATTCTCACTTGCATTCTGTGTGAGAAATGCTGTTATAGGAGAAATGGTTGAACTCAATGGGATACTTCCACCATACAAAGCTGGATCTTGACTATCCTTTGAAGATTTTTGACATTTAAGATCGTATTCTCGTGCCTAGATCTTTGGCATAAATTCCGATGCTGTCAAATCTTCATTGTTGAAATAATTATTTTCTTTCAGAACCATCAAGAAAGTAGAGTAGGAACTCGGTAGTGCACTTTTAATGGTATCAATTTTATCAATCTCTGAAGTTTCCAATCTCATCTTGTCCATTTCAACTATCAAATGATTAAACCTTGTTATCATTTCTTCAACAGTTTCACCCTTAAGCAGATTAAAGTTTCTGAATTGAAACTTGATCATAACCTTTTTGCTTTCAGCGGTGATTCCCATTCTTCTCATACGGATATATTGAAATAAAGAAGCACAAATCTTTATACTCCCTACTTGGTGAAAGATGTTTTCAGGTAAAGCCATAGTAAGAGTTGAATAAGCCTTTGTCTCAATTTCCAAAGCTTTCTTTTCTTCAACCGAGTATTGTGAGATAGCATTAGGTGTAAAACCAATAGTCTCATCCCCAATCATTGGAACAGTATAAACCTCATCCAAACAGTACGAACAATCAGGATGAACAGACCTTAGATGAGCACGGAAACGAGGTTCCCATTTAGCAAAATCGCTAAATTTCATCAAACGTGGACATTTTGAATGTGAACCAATCTCGGTGTCCAGTTGTAACATTTGTTGCATCAACATGTTTTGGGAAGCTAATACATACATACCCGCCATTTTTGACCGGTTTGAACTTTAAGGGTTAACCTTGAAACTAAGATTAACGAATTGAAAATAATAGAGGTAACGAACTGTGAAAAGTGTTAGCGAACTGTGAACAGTATTAGCGAACTATGAACGGTAGTCAACGAATTTAATCTTAACGAAGTTGAGGTTGATCAGGTAACGAATCAGAGTTGAAGGTAACGAATTAAACAACGAATCAGATGGTCAACGAATCAAAAGTTAGCTAACGAATTGGCTAAACGAATCACTAAGTATAAGCTTAGCGAATTAGAGAGTTTTCTGTAACAAATCACCAAGAGAGACTTAGCCAATTAGATAACGAACCAGCTATAGTTGATAACGAATCAACTTATAGCGAATCAGATTGTTACAATGGTTTGTAACAAACTCTGACACAGAATGACACGTGTCAACTGTTGTTATAACACAAATTCCAAAATAGACGCGTGTCACGTGAATCAATTTATACGAATCAGACAGAATAGCGAATTGGTTAAACGAATCAATTAAAACTCATAGCGAATCAGCTTAATATGTTAATGAAACGAGGTAAATGAATTAACGAATCAAGCCGAATTTAACGAATCAGACTTGAATCTTCATATCTTCAAATCTTCAAATGAAAATTTCCAGAAATCTTGAAATTGAAGAATATGAACCCAGAAACATAAATTTGTAATACAAACTCAATTTTCAACCAAACCGCTCACATCGATTATCAAAATACTCGTAAATCAATCACGAGTCTCATCGTAACAATTTCGTAATCCAATTCACCAATAACCATATCCAATCTTACCAAAAACCGATCCCATGTTCTCGGTTAATTCCGGATCCAAACAAAACCAATCCAAACCTCAATTCCAGTCAACCACAGCTCAGAATAACCTTACCAAATCCAAATCTAATCCAATCCTTTCATAATCAAACCAAATCAACCTTAATTCTATTCACATTCAACCCGAACATAAACTTAACACAGAATAGCAATTAAACGTCTATTATAACGAATTAACTATAAAATTCAAGAGCAAAAGAGCACCGAAAGCTCTGATACCACTTGTTTGATCTCAGCCAACCCCTACTGACACAGATCTCATATCTGAGTTGTATATAATTAACTTCTAATATGGACCTAGTTCGTAATTGCCATTGATCTATAGTTAATATGTTATATATATATATATATATATATATATGTATTTGTTGTATGTATGTGAATAATATTAATATGAAGATTGAGAGAGAGTTGGACAGAGGTTCGTTAATTAATTCTCCAAAACTCAACTTAAACATTGACAAAGGTCACTACATATAGAAGATAGACCTAGTTCGTTAACATCCCCTAACGAACTAGGGTCTACTTCGTTACATACATTTAATGAAATAATCTTAACGAATCACCCCCTGATTCGTTAAACATCCTTAACGAATCAGGAGGGATATAACTTAGATCTAGTTCGCTAAACATCCTTAGCGAACAAGACATTACATTTAACGAACTACAAGATAAAATAATTGTTTATTACATTAAACAAAACGACAAATACGTTAACGATAAATACAAAGACTCGAGAAGCAAAACCGTGCACTAACATTTTGCTTTCTCTTTATGACTTATTTTATTCTCTGTAACAGAAGGATCAATAGTTAATTGAACATCAATATCAACTTTCTTATGATCTCATGTTTCTGGAATACTTGAATAATCATTACTGAAATGAAGAAGGATTTCTACAAATCCTAAACATGCTTTACCATTCTTGTGTTGATTATTATTTACCTCAATGATTTCATTTAATAGTAATAGCTGATATATTAATATATATATATATATATATATTCAGTATTGATTATAACTGAAATAAAATGATTCACTCCCTAAAATAGAGGTGAAATTATGTGTATATATTTAGGTGATTGGAGTCTAATGAAATCATCGAATATTATATTTTATAATGGTATCACAGCCTCTCTGATCACCAAACCCTAAATCTAGCCGCCAAACTCAATCCCCTGTTCTGATCAATCTCTCTCCAATCACTCTCCTCTTTCTACCACGGACAAACTCCAGCATGCTGTTACGATTACTAACATTAAAAACTTCACCCCTTTTTTTTGAAACAGAAAGTTCTCAATACAACTCCTAGGCTGAGTTGTTTAGAATCCACTGTAGTACTTTGAAGTTTCTGACCACATCGATCCTGAGGCTACAACACCTTCTGCTGCTACTTCCTCATCAACGGACAAAGATGCCCCTAAACCACCTTTACCCATCTTTCAATAACTAGGGATTCGACTGGATGCTATAGTGCTCCAGTGGATTTATTCTACCATCTCTCAAGATCTTCTACACACCATCTTGATACCACAGTCCACTGCTCTTCAGACCTAGACCGCTTCGCAGAATATTTTCCAAGACAATCAAGCCACTCTAGCCGTCTAACTCGGCCGTAATTTTGCTTCTACTCGTTTGGATGATTTTCCAAAAAGTGTCATCATATTGATTGCCCTAAAAATGCTCTCAGGCCAGCTTGCCAATGTGAAGGCACGGGTGACAGAAGAAAGACTTGTGATTCAGCTTATCACGATTCTTAATGAAAGCTACGAAAGCACAGCCTGGATCCTTGTAGGAACGACCCATTTCCCACTTTATACCAAACCCTCTCCAAACTAATGAATGATGAAATCGGGAAACAACATCATATTGCAATGAGTTCCCTTCAGTCCAGTGGTACGACTCTGCATGTTTCAAACCATTGTACCAACAACACCCATCACCTGCACTCAGATTCCCATTCTGCCACACGTGGGCGCGGCCGCGGTCGTGGTCGTCGTGGTTGGGTAAGGTCATCAGGGGGACGTGGCAGGGGTTATTCTGGTCAACACCAATCCAATTTCGGTCCATCGCAACCTCCATCCTATGGCAGCAAACTAGCTACAACCCCTCGGCTGGTCATGGACACCCAAACTTCAGGCCCACCAACAACACATGGGCCAACCAACTAGCACCATGGATCCAATCCAACTTGACCTACCCTCCTTGCCCATATCTGACCCAACATGCTCCACAAGCTGGTTCAAGACCAACAAGTTTTACACCTGGTTATGGAACCCCAACCAATAATGGGCCCGACGTGTTAGGCCCTCGTCCTCAACATGCCTATGCAACTTCAAAAGCCAGTTACATTCCGAACGAGCTTGACCAAGCTTTCTAAACCATGACTCTTCTTCCCCAGATCATAGTTATTATGCGGATTCGAAAGCCTCCAGACACATAACACACTCTTCAAGTAATTTCTCGTATTATTTTAATAAAGCTCCTTTTCGGAATATTATTGTCAGTAATGGGTCCCATATTCCAATCACGGTACGGAACATCAACACCTACCTCACCACTTCCCACAATTAAACCTATATAATGTCCTTTACGTTCCTGACATAATAAAAAATTTATTATACGTTCGTCGTTTTACAACTGATATTGGATTTCCATGGAATTTGACCCTTTTGGTTTTGATGTGAAGGACTTCCCAACGTGCGCACCCATCCTTAGATGAAACAAAACCAGGAACCTCTATCCGTTCACTATCCAGTCCCCTTTCTAGTTTACAAGTCCAGAAGCTTATGAATCCATCGCCAAAGAGATATGGAATCACCGTATCGATCACCCGGGATCATCTATTTAATGTTTTTGAAAAACAATGTCTTTTAATTCATGTAATAAGCAACCTAGTTCTGCTTGCTCTTCTTGTGTGTTTGGGAATCATTTAAAATTATTGTTTTCTAAACGAACTTCATTTACTTATTTACCATTTGATATTGTGCATAACGATTTATGGACATCCCCTATCTTATCATCTAGTGGCCACCGTTACCATATTTTATTTTTGGATGATAAAACCATTTTTTGTGGATCTATCCTATAACACATAAATCCCAAGTGTTCACATTATTTCAACAATATCGCTCGCTCATTAAAACCCAATTTAATAAATCTATAAAAATTATCCAGTGTGATAACGGGCGTGAATACAACAATGCATCTTTCCACTCCTTTTGTTCCACAAACGGCCTACAAGTCCATTTTTCTTACCCCTATGCTTCCCTTCAAAATGGTAAAGACGAACGAAAAATATGTTCCATTAATAAAATTATTCGCACCATTCTCGCCCACTCCTCCGTCCCTAAAAACTTTTTGCACCATGTGCTCCAACATGCTACCTACCTTCTCAACATACTACCCTCAACCACACTAAATAACCTTTCACCCACCCAACTTCTATATACCGATCTTCTAGCCATGCTCATTTGCATACGTTTGGATGCTTGTGCTATCCTCTCCCACCTTCCAACACTATTAACAAACTGGACAAACACTCTTTCCCATGTGTTTTTCTTGGATATACTTCCAATCACCGAGGACAAATGATATAACACTCAAACTCATCAAATATTAATCTCTCGACACGTCATATTTGACGACAAAATTTTCTCGTTCACCACTCATGCTCCAGCAAATCCCGACACATATAAGTTATTCACCGACCACTCCATAATTCACCCTTTGGTCTGGTCCTCTGTGCACCCATTTCCATCTCCCAACTCCACTCTAAATAATCTTCATGCCGCCCCAAAACTGTTACCATGGCCCCCACCAACCAGTCCCCTCCCCCACAACACTCCCCTACTAGATCAGCCCCAAACCATCCCTCCCACGGCACATGAACTCACTTCTGGTCCAAAAACGTGTCCCACAACACACCCTGTACAACATGCCAACCCCCCCCCCCCCCACGCACAGTTCATACTCACAACATGGCTAACATCTCAAAACCATGACAACCTTTTCTTAATCTCAATATATCATTGATCTACCCTCCTCTTCACAACCCAAATGAGGCTCTTCATAACCTCGATTGGAATATGGCCATGAAAGATGAGTTTTGGGCCCTTATTAATAACAACACGTGGGAGTTAGTCCCGAGACCTACTCATGTGAATGTTGTTGGTAGTATATGGATTTTTAAACAATAAACTAAATATGACGGATCTTAAGAGCGTTATAAGGCTTGTTTAATTTGTGACGGCATGTCTCAACGGGTTGGAGTGGATTATGGGGAAACCTTTAGCCCGGTGGGTAAACCTGCTACCATTAAAATCGTTCTCTCGCTGGTTGTCTCACAATCTTAGCCTATACACCAACTTGATGTTAAGAATGCATTTTTACATGATAAATTGCAAGAAACGGTGTATATGTATAAACCAACAATTGCCCTAAATTGGCGTTGGATTTAGTCATAAACTCAATTCTAAATATAAAAATGAATTAAAACTTTTCATGGAATATTAAAACATCAAACATTCATTACAAAATATTAAAATCATGTCATTAAACATCCAAATTATTTAAACCTAAAATATCAAAACCTTTTTTCGCTAGATGCCAGTCAGCTTAGTCCATTCCATGTGTCCCCCTCAAGGCAACTCATTCATCCTACTTGTTTGCGTACATTCTAAAAGTCAGCTACATTGAGTGGGTTCTAGTTAATAAAGCAGCATACATTACATTCATATATATGTATACATATTTGTAGATACATATTGCATACTTAATCTGCTTCCTTCATTCATACACACACACATACATACATTCAAACTTCTATATTTTCATACTTGCTTTCTTTCATACTTTCATACTTATATTCTTTCATACTTTCATACTTGCATTTTTTCATACTTTCATTCTTTCATAATTTCATACTTTCTTGTTTTAGCTTACTTAAACATACATAATTATCTCTAAGTTTCGAAGAGTCTTTCACCCTATAACCTCACAAATATTATTAGGGTCTGCCGCCCTATTTTTCACATATACTATTAGGGTCTGTCACCCTCCTTTCTATATATTATTTAGGATATGCTACCCTACTTTTCACAGATATTATTAGGGAATACCACTCTCCTTTCATAGATATTATTCTGGGTCGCCACCCTCCTTTCACATATATTATTAGGGTATGCCACCCTCGTAACCAAACAACCATACATACATTATATATATATATATAAACTCTAATACATACTTTAAATGTTTAACAGGTATAAGTGTTAATCAACTGCTTTCTATCTAAGCCTAATTACTCTGGCCATCAAGCTACTCTGTTCTAAGGACAAACAAATCGAATAGAATAAGCTAAATGAATCGAATTGAAAAGGCCAAACAAATCGAACATTCAAACAAATTGAATCAAGTATTCAAACGAATCAAATAGAATATTCAAGCAGATCGAATCAAATTTTCAATCAAATCGAATTGAATATTCTAACGCATCGAATCTAATATTCAAACGGAGCTAAACGAATATTCAAAGGAATCAAATTGACTTTTAAAGAAATCGGATCGACTTTCTTTCAAATGAATCGAATTCTTAGAATTCGATTTAAAACTGGTTATTAATGCACTTTCAGTTTTAATCGTTTTCTTTCATCCCCTTGCGACTTGTCTTACCAATTAACGAGTTACGGGTCATAACAACTTCATTTTCATGCTTTTACTCTGTCCAAATGTCAGCCGTTCATCTAAGATCGCACCCACTAACTCACTTACCATAAAGTTTATGTGTTCCTTACATCTCATGGTTCAAATGTACTATCCTACTCAGTTTCATGGCAAACCAACCTTAAATACTTGACTTTTTCATGAACCGGTCATTACTCATTTTACCCGAACCGAACCAACTAACCCATTTACTAACAAGTTCATTACTTTATCAATAATCATGACCCGATATACCATTCTAGCAAGTTTCATGCAATTTCGTACAAGAAAAGTAAGCCTTTTTAATAGAAACGTACATTTGAGGTTTATGTTCGAAATCCCTCGAAAAGACCAAAACCATACCAAACGAACTCAAAATTGAGTGATTCAAGTGTCCATGGTACCGTCTCACCACGATCTAAAAACCTATCAGATCTCTGTAACCGGGAAGCGCTGCTACAGTCGACAAAAATCAAAACAGTTGCCGGAAATCTTCATCTTTAGCTGTTACGTTTTCCTTGATAAAAATTGGACTTCCCGACCTTTGATCGAAAATCCGATTGATGGAAATCTTCATTTACATGCTATGAATTCTATATAAATATTTGAGACCGATCCAATGGTTAGATGTCCGGGAATCGTCGAGTCTTTATGGGTTACTCTCTCAAAAACAGGAATTTGGTAAAGAATGAGTTTGGAGGCTAGGATGGTTATAAATGAGATGGTGGCTACATTTATAGGAAGAAGGTTTACAGAACCGAGCCCCAGTGTGGAAGCGTGAATATTCATTATTAATGGAGGAGCTCGAATCTAGGGTAGGATCGAATCGCACTTGTATTAACTTTTGAATGATATTTGGACGGATGAGATGTATTGGGAGAAAGGCTGATTCGAATAACAATAACCAATAAAATATGATGAACACATAGATGTAATCAAAAAACAAACAAGATAGAAATGGTAGTACGATATCATTAGTTGAATGATTCTCATAAAGATGAACCACTCGTACATACATTCATACATACACAAGAAATATCATCCACCCCGGGAAAGCTAATCTTGGGGAGGAGACTCTCTAATAGGAGTAAAACCCTAGATCTCAATCAAATCACAATGCACTCAGTGCTAGACAAATGAAAGAAAACATTTATTTATATTAGTCTAGCATGACTTGGTCTTCAAGCCATCCACCCTTGGTTGAGACCATAAAATATATTTTTCACCAACATATTAATTCGATGTGTTGGTCTAAAATATAAGACCCAACTATCTCTCCCTTAGACCGATGCCATCGAATTTTCTACCATGATTACTTCATAGCCCGTTGTCTTTCATTTAAATTCTCCCCCTCACTTTAAGTGGTTTTGATCTTCAATGATCCACATCAAGTAACAAGGTCATCATAAAAGGAAATACACTCAATGTGATCATCAAATAATCTTTATTTATTTTTGTTTGTGGTGTGGATGTTGAGACGGTAGATTCCATCTGATTACGTTAACAAGATCCTCCACATATTTGAAAAACCTTGGATTATTTATCTTGATCAACTTTTCCTTAACTTGAGAGTTTAACATGATTTGAAGCAACCAATTTGCAATGAAATTCAAAGAATTTTACTCCCCCAATTTCGTTGCGATTATCTTTAACAAACGTGTCTTCAAATCAAGTGCGGGCGAAAACATGAGACTCTTCAATTTCAACTATCTTTGACTTGGTCAACTCAAGAAATGATCTGGAAAATCAACCATCTTGTTCTTGTAAACACCTTATTGAAGTTGTGAAATTTTCGTGATTTTTTCCCAAATTTTGCTCAAAAATCTTCAAAAATAACCAAAATACCCCTCGTTGACCCAACACAGTCAACATCTGAGTTGACCAAAAAAATCACTTCTAAAAAGTCAATCATACTTGGCAAACATCTTTCATATAGAGCACATGGTCAAAAAGTCAACGGATAAGCAAATATTAAATCTTTTCTTCATTTTGGCCCGTTTGACTTTAGAAAGTCAACTGCATCAAATATCTCAAAAGTTCTTCTAAACACTTGATATATTTCACATACATAAACTTTTTGTTCACGAGCACACATATTTCCCTTCACGATCATGCTAGACCATAGTCATGCTTGTGAGTAAGAAGTGTGCTCGAGAGTAAAAAATATGTGCAATGATTTATCATGACGATTTTCTTTACGAGCACCAAGCATGCTCGTGAGCAAAAAGTGCGCTCAAGACACAAACTTGAGATTTCATTTCATGAGCACTTATGCTTAGAATATTTTTCAAGCAAGAGATATGCTCGAGACAAAATTCTAATTGTTCTTGTCAAAACAAAGTGTGCTCGAAAAGATATGCTTGAATAAAAATAAGTTGTGCTCGAGAAAAGATTATATGCTTGGGGTTTAAAAATTTATCTTTTTTTGCATATAAGACTTGTACCAGCAGCAAAGTACCAAGATTACCCCTCAGATTCTGCATAAACAGTTTGGACGTGCACCAGAAACACTTTTAGCAGTAGCTAAAAGTACCAAAATGCCCATGGACATGTTTAAGAAATTACCAGCAAACATATGTTTATGTTTCAGCAGTTGGTCTGATATAAGTGTTCGTGACCAGCAGCAAATTCAGCCCTCATAATTTTTTGTGAAATAGTGCAGCAACGGCAGCTCATAAGTGTTCGATTACAAATATATGCAACAACTACAGTCCTTAGTTGTTCGTGATTGCTGCAGCAACAATTTGTTAATTAATCAAACAAACAGCAGCACCTATCTGTGAATATCCAGAAGCCAAATCTGCTCTAACACATAATCTAGGGCTAATTGCATGTGGATTCATTAGCATATCACAAAACATTTGGCTCAAGACATAACCAGTTCAGCAAAGAGTAACTTGGACACACACACCATCAGCAACTGTTCGAGCATTAGCAACTATTTGTTAAAATAGTGCAGCAACAGACACTTGTTCATTCCGCATGTCACACTTGTACCAGCAACAAAAATGACCATATTGTCCCTGCTGCAAGAAGAAATTGAACCTCACTATATGTTTATGAACACTTTTCTTATCTGCCCGTTACTTCAAATATATCCGCAACAAAAGAAATCAGTTGCGGCAATAATTTCATCAGATCAACAGCTATGTGTTCGAAACCTATATCCTCCATCAGTTGCTAAGTGTTCGGGACCTGCACCATAATTACCAAACCTTCCCTCATCTTCTGTGCATTAGTGATATTGCTTGTATCAGCAACATTCACTTGTTAAAAATATTAAGATCAACAACAACCAGTTTGTTCGAACACGTATCAGCAGACTCGTATAAGTAGTATCTACTTGTTTAAAACTATCTGTGAGTGCATTAGCAATCTGCCCGAGCACATAACCATTTGTTTCAACAGTTCCAAACCCAATAATTCATGAATAACCCGTGAATAATCAACATATTAGCAAAACTACTAGAGCACATAACTATCATGTGCGTGATTACCAAACAAATGCTCGTGTATACCACTGCAACAACTCATAAATTGAACAAACAAGATCTGCTATTCTTGATAAATAATATTCTGACTTCATTAATGAACTACCCAACACATGAAATTGATTATCCAAAAAGATTCCAAACACACCATAATCATCATACGCACCCAAGACAAACTTCAATTTGCCTTAAGTGACATCAATTTTGATTTTCCCCAAATTTTGACTTGTGAGCCCTAAATTCTTAGATATGAAATTAAACACTTGCTACACGAGCTTAAACATTAAAATCTCATTAATTCATCTCCAAATCATCAATCATCCATCAATTTTATCAAACACTCAGAATTAGGCCATCAAATATAAACGAATTTGGCCATAAACGAACCGATAAATGAATTTGTGAAAGAAATTTGACATATAAACGTAAAATCAATGTTGAATCTTCGAAATAATCATCAACTCAAACATCTATTCACACAAATCAGCTTAAAATCATCAAATCTCATCCAAATACTTGCAAAAAAACCCACAAAAATTTCAATGAACTTCAAAGTTTAAGATCCACGACAGATTCAAGAGTGAATTGATCCAAGTTCAGCGGTTAGTCTGAACAATTTGGTAACCTGCTCTGATACCAACTAACAGAACCAAGCCCCGGTGTAGAAGTGTCAATATTCATTATTAACGGGGGAGCTCGAATCTAGGGTAGGATCTAACCGCACCCGTATTCACTCTTGAATGATATTTGGACGAATGAGATGTATTGGGAGAAAGCCTAATTCAATTAACAATAATCAAAAAAATTTGATGAAGACATATATGTAATCAAAACACAAACAAGATAGAAACGGTAGTATAATATCATTAGTCGAACGATTCTCATAAAGATGAACCACTCATACATACATTCATACATACAAAAGAAATATCATCCACCTTGGGAGAGCTCATCCAGGGGAGGAGACTCTCTCATAGGGATAAAACTCTAGATCTCAATCAAATCACAATGCACAAAAATGCTAGACAAATGAATAATATATTTTTCAAGCCATCCACCCTTGGTTGAGACCAAACAATATATTTTTCAACCACATATTAATTCGATGCATCGGCCTAAAATATATGACCCAACAAAGGTGGGTTTCATGTTTAACTCTTCATCTAATGACACTTAATACCCTCATACTTTAAATAATTACATTTATCTTTTATACTTTATTTAAACCCCGATTCATTTTCAATTATCAAACAGAATTTGGGATGTTACATTTTCGGGACAAACGGTACCCAAATCATGTTTGTTTGTGAAAGAAATCCCTATACCGCCTAAAACAGGCATCGCGAGCTTGGTTTAAATGGTTCGCCGATTATGCCGCCAAACTCAGCTTTTGACACAACAAATGTGATCATTCACTATTTATTTAATGAAATGGCCAAGACATAGCCTGCATCTTGCTGTATGTTGATGATATGATTCTGGTCACATCATCAGACACTCTCTGAGACCAATTTATGAAGAATTTATCCACTGAATTCGCAATAAAATATTTGGGTCCATTGAGTTATTTTCTAGGAATCTTGGTTACTAGGAACAAGGATTCTCTGTTTTTGTCACAGCAAAAATATGCAAGCAAATTACTGGAGCGAGTCGGCATGAGCTCATGTAAACCCATCGCTACACTGATATACACCAAGTCAAAGATTAGCACCACATCTAGGTTACCACTTGACGAGGGGGTACGCAATATTCTCAATTGGCCGGGGCTCTTCAATACCTCACTTTTACACGACCCGACATCAGCTACGCCGTGCAGCAAATATGTGTGTACATGTATGCCCCCGTACAGCTCACTTGAATGCTTTGAAACGCATTTTGAGGTACATACATGACACTATAACTCAAGGCTTGCATATTTTTATATCTTCAATTGGCAAACTGCTTTCTTAACTGATGTCGATTGGGTTGGTTGCCCCGACACACGTCACTCTACTTCTGGTTATTGCATGTACTTGGGTGATTTTCTTCTATCTTGGTCCTCCAAACGTCAAGCAGTCATCTCCTGATCCAGCACCGAGGTGGAATATCGGGGTGTCACCAACGTTGTGTTAGAAACTTGTTGGCTGAGAAATCTCTTACTTGAACTACACAGCGCCCCAACACATGCAACCTTGGTTTATTGTGACAATATCAGTGTTGTATACCCGTCGTGAAACCTGGTCCAACATTAACGAACTACGCATATTGATTTGAATATTCACTTTGTTTGTGACAAAGTTGCCCGAGGCGAGGTCCATGTGCGTCACGTCCCATCTTGACACCAAGTTGCAGATACCTTTACTAAAGGCAAACCATCATTTTTGTTTAACGAGTTTAAACATAGTCTCCACATTCGTGAACATCTAGCTTTGACTACGGGGTGTAATCGCTTATATATATATATAGTATTGATTGTAATTGATATAGAATGATTCACTCCCTAAAACAAAGGAGAAATTATGTGTATATATTTAGGGAATTGGAGTCTAATGAAATCATCTAATATTATATTATATTAAATAGAAACAAAGAACTTCTGAATTTACCCAATTTATTTTTCAAATCTAGTATTTCATTTTCAAGCTTAGTGACATTGGTTCTCAAATTTAAAATTTTTTGAAACTGATTATCAATCATGATTAATTGTATAGACATCTCTGCTTTTTATGTCATGATTAATAATCGACAAAGCATTAAACTTTTCTTTTAATTCTTCTATCTCAATTGATTGTCTGTAGTTATCACGAATAATTGTTAATTCGCCAACTAGTTGATCAATGTGGTGACGTAATGAATCAAGTTTAGACTTAAATTCACCACAATGAACACACTCTGGTTCATTAAAAGTAGCTTAACTTATATTAACGGAATCACCCGACACACACTTAGAAGAATTAGAACGAACCTCCTCTGTTTTTGCCACCCAAGTTAAGGTGTCTTGTTGCTAAATGATTGAATCATCTAAGTCAGTCTATGATTCTAATATATCACTTTAATTAGTATGTTGACCACCCTAAGCATATTCAAATTGCTCAGTTTTCTCAAACAATGCCAAATTTGCTTGATTACCCTCAACATTTCCAATAACCTTTAAGACCAGTGATCCCTTCTAGAGCAACAAAAGCTTGTGACCCACTTGGTTTAGCATATTCAGCCCCTGGTGATTTCTCCTTGGACTCAAAATTGATGTACCTCTTATTTGAACTTCTTTCTTGAGTCCGGGTCCAGAATATTCCTTTCTTGGTTTGTCACATTCCTTGGAGAAATGACCGAACTCTTGGCAATTGTAACATTTTACTTTTAACTTATCAAAGCCAATCTTTTTTGTCATTGTTGGCAAGTCTTTTCCCATCCTTTGCATTAACCTTTTAACCATCCTTAGAATCATTATCATACTCCACATTAGATCCATCAAATCAAGATCATTTGGATCAACCTGATCATAATCTTCATATATTAAATCACTTGTAACAATATCGATACCCACCAGTTGCTCATATGATGTCATGAAAGCACACATGAAGAAAAATTGTTGTTCAGCCTCTTTTATGTTCACATTTGGTGGTTGTGAAGTTTAAAGAATTGCACTAGGAGAAGTATCAGATCCAGATGCCATGAAACATAAATTTGGACCAGATTCAGCACCTTGTAGAATCTGATGATTAGCTTGTGAGTAAAAAGTAGTGATTGGGACAGTAGTGTGGTTCAAATGAAGTGATCCTCCATACAAAGTTGGATCTTGATTGTCTTTTGGAGAATTCTGACATTTAAAATCATATTCTCTGTCTTCCAGTTATGCACAAACTCCATTGCAATAAATCTTCATTCTTGAAGAAACAATTTTCTTTAAGACTAAAAAATAAGTGGAATAAGAATAAGGTAGTGCATTCTTCAAAGTGTCAATCTAGTCACCCTCATTAGGAGGCATTGAAAAATTTCTCATTTTAGCAATTAAAGATAAAATCATGTTAGCATTTTAGTCACCGTCTCCCCCTTCAAGAGAAAAGTTTCTTAACTAAAACTTCAGCATAGATTTTTTGTTGACCTTGGTATTTCCCATACTTCTCATCCTCAAATGTTGATACAATGAAGCACATACTGTAATACTGCTGACTTGATGAAAAATATTTTCTCGTAACGCTATTGTAAAGGTAGAATAAGCCCTATTTTCAATCTCATAGGCTTTCTTTTCATCCATTATCATGCTGAAAAACGTCTTCTCAGTGTATCCAGTAGAATCATCACCAACTTGTCTGGATGGATAGATCCTAAATGAGATCTAAACCTCGATTCCCATTTAGAAAAATCACATAATTTGATGAGCCTCAGGCATTTAATGTGAGACCTGATCTAGAATCGAAGTTCAACTATTGTTTCATATGAGCATTCTGGGAAGCAGGAGCGTAAAAGTTTGTCATTTTAAAAGTTTAAGGGTGAAAACTGTCAAATTTGAAAGTTTAGGGTATAAACTGAAAATTTGTGAAAGTTGAGTGTAACGAATGAGAATACTTTCGTAACGAATGCGGTGTGTTTGTGTAACGAATAAACAATCACGAATGAGACTTTTCACAAGAATGAAAGGAGATAGTGAATGATATTGTTCAAGCTAATGGACAATAACGGACGAGTGTACGAATGAGTGCATAAATGGTATTGTTCAAACGAATGCAACAATACGAATGAATATGTGTAGCGGATGAAATTTTAAATGAACGAATGAGGACTAGTGTAACAAATAGGTTGTTAGAGGTTGTTAACCAGTTGTCAAAAACTGTTACAACCGTCTAACGAATGAAGATTGAATCTAACCAATAAAATCAAGAAATGAACAAATGTGCCCTCATATCTTCAAAATTTTCCAAATTCAAACAGCCACAAACTGAATAAAACCAATCCAAACTCAATCAAATCTCAACCAATTCACCTCAAACCACTTCCAGACCACTCAAAAACACAATCCGAACAAATCTGAACCACTCCAAGCACCACAAATACATCAATTCGTGTCCAAAATGACCAAATTACGTTCAAACTCGTGAACGTTTGCCACGTAAATCGATTACAATGATTCTGTGTAAATTAATACAATTAAATTCTAACATATGTTCAAATCAACATCATGATCAATCCTACGATCAATACAAATTCAATTAACATGATTATAATACCTAATTGACCGATTTTATACTATTTCCACAGTCCGAAAAATAATTCCAATAGAATTAGATACGATTAACACTCAACTGATGAATCAATTGAAGCATATATGAATCCTAATTGTAATTCAATCAGATAATGGCTCTGACACCCACTGAAAAATGTTACGATCCTTTATACGAGCCAAGATCTAGTCGCAATTGGATAGATGAATGTTAAACGAGACGATAAACAATGATACTTTATTGATACGTTATATATTCATACATTACATACGTTATGCTTGATTTGAGAGAGAGTCCGGCAACATAATGTTACTTTCGGCCTAAACCCCATTCGTTAACATCACTAACGAATGGGGTGATCCCATTAACAAATGAGATTTCATTCGCTAAATACCTTAGCGTATGGGCACACTAAAAAATGAATGAGCCGCATTCGCTTTACTCTTAGCGAATGTGCTCCTAGTCTAACGAATGGACTCCATTCACTATACAATTCATAGCGTATGGCTCATATTACAATTAACACAATCACTAAACTACCCCTAACCAATTCGATCAGCTGCAACAAATTATGCACTAACAGACTCCCCTTTTTCCATAGCTATCAAATAATTTAAATATAAATACTTTAACTTTGAATACTTTAACCTCGAATACTTTAACCTCGAATACCTAAACTTCGAATACTTTAACTGCAAATCATCAGTCATAATAAATATGAGCCAACACGTCTAGAACTTATATCGATCATAACGAATTGTACACTGGCCAACTAGGCTAGTGGCTCACCTGGTCATTGTATGAAAACATTTATTTTTAACACACCTCACAAAATCTCATTTCCCTACATAAAACCTAACATCCCAAACCCTAAATTAGACAAGATAATGCCTTTGTCAATTAAATTTGGCATAGGGCATTTCTTCTATGGATAAAAAGAAATTAGTTTCACATTACAATTACCAAAAATGGTGTTGATTTGATGGAGAACTATAACCTAGGGTTTTCGGTATGAACATGAGCACAAACTTGATCTTTAACGTCTTCTAAGATGCAATTGATTTATGGTTTAGTTTAGCGATGATGCGAGGATGGTGTGGGGCATTTTAATTGCATTTTGATCAGGTATTTATAGGGTAAAAAGACCGAGGTCAGTCCACATGAAGAGTTAATGAAATGATTCGAATTCGTTAAGGTTTTGGCTGTCAAATTTCAAAGTCTCCATGTAGTTTGATGGCGCGTCGATGGAGGATCAATCCAGTATATTCGAATTCCTAATTTCACAGCTTAATTTGAGGAATAACAATGCTAAGGGGGGTTGGTGTCGGCATGGATGGGGATAGGGGAGGGATAAAGAAAAGAAAAACATATTTTAAACATTTTACAATTTTGTTTCTAAAGTTTGGGGTGTGAACAAAGAGGGCAAAACTATAGTTGAGGGACTAAAATGCGCATTTTGATATTTATAAAGAAAAACTCATTAACGAACAAAAAGATTTGAATAACGCGCAACAAAAAAGGTAATTAAATAAATAGTATATTAAATGAAACTTTAAAACGGGTCGGTTTTGGGTGCAGAAATTAACGAATGTTACACAAGGAAACCCTAATATCGTTTTCCTGAGTTCATTTAAAGGGTGAAATTGAAATGAGATTGAAGGAAAGGAAAGAAAAAAATTATTATTTTCATCAGGTTTTTTCAATGTAGGAAAATAAATGAAATGAGAGAAAGTTATGAAACTGAGTTTCATTAAAAGAAGGAACAGAAGCTGAAAGAAAATAAGGAAACATAAATAGTAATATGGAAGGAAATCTTTTCTTTCTAATTTGGAAAGAAATAAGAAAATAGAAAGGTATAGAAAAGGAGAAATATGAAAAGAAGAAAATTTTCACTTTCTTTTCTTTTTGTTGCTTAAATGAACACGGGAACACAGATGACAACTGTCAGACAAAACTAGTCTATGTTGATGAAATATTTTTTTTCAGTTTCTACACTTCTTTTAGGATGATGACAATAGTCCTTATACCGTCCCAAAACTTTAAACACTTCTTCACATAATCATCTCAATCCATCCCTAAACACGTACAACCATCTCAATCCATCTTTAAATCATTTAATATTTTTTCTTTAATCATATTAACTAAATTATTGTAACTGAAAAACATAAATATAATTTAATTTATAATTTAACCTTAAAACATTTATTAAAAATGTTAATCTAAAAAATATTAAAACATAACATTAAAATAGTAAATTTAAAAAAAAACATAAAATTAATCCTCTACTTCGGATACACCGAAGTCAAGAGTTGTCTTGAGTCGGAGGCGAAGCTAGAGCCGGAGTCGGATCCTCCTCTATAACCAAAGCCACGAATTGGGAAAGATTTCTTGAAATATCGCATGCTTTGATGCTTAAAAAACCCTTGTGAGTGACATAGCTTTAGTATTCATAATGCAATTGTGAATACGTATCTTTTCCTGGCATGTCGGCAAGTGCCTGTATGTAGAATAGGTGGAATTCACCAACCTTTTGTTAAGATCATTCAACTTTGAGTTGATTTGTTGGACAATACGATCTCATGTACCTCCAAATTTCACATACATTGTTTGAATTGCATGGCAACATTGGCTTCTCGATGTGTTGTAGTCCGTTACGTACATCCCAATCATTCGACCACGGGACCTTGTCATCATAACTCCACGTCGATGGTCTTAGGCATTTTCTTGGGTTGTGATTTGAATGAAGAATTTTTCAAAGAGTTTGAGATTAAATGATGAATGAAAGTTTATTAGAATGGTTAATATTTATAGGGTAAAAATTAGTTTTATTTTTTAAGAAAAGAGTTACCCGTTAAAACGGTAATATTACTAATGAGATTGGAAATGTGAATGGCGAGTGTAGTGCAGCGGCTTGATATTTGTCGGTAACACCTAGGACGGACAGTGTTACCGCAAACCCCGCCCGACACCGTATTTTCTCGAACACCATTGCCACCACCCTTATTGTATGGTCCCGAGCCTGGTGCCATATATTGGCGTTGGATTTACTCATAAACACATAGCTAAATATAAGAGTGAATTAAAACTTTTTCGCAAAATATAAAAAGTCAACCATATATTACGTAACATTTCATTTCTTGTTTTAACATCATTTAAATTTGTCTTGCAACATAAAAACATTATAAAATATAACATCATAAAATTTTTCTCAAGATGTCAGCCTCTTCAGTCCAATGTCATGTGTATTCCTTCAAGCTAGTTGCCTTAGCCTATTTACCTGCGTGCATACTAAAAGTCAGCTATGCTGAGTGAGCTCTAGTTAATCAAGCAACGTACATTACGTTAATATCTTTAAATATACGTATCCGAAGACACATACAACATACTTAACCTGCTTAACTTTCTTTCGTACATACATAATTACATACCCTCATTCTTACCTTCATACTTTCCTTACTTTCATATTTCATATTTTAACTTACTTTTACATACGTACTTATTCTTTTAAATATTCTTTCGCTCTATAACCTCACATATATTATTAGGGTCTGCCACCCTTATTTCACAGATTTTGTTAGGATTGGTCACCCTCCTTTCACAGATATTACTACGGTCTGCTGTAACATCCCGTTTTCTCGTTTCGTGTAATAAAATAAACTATGAGTTATTATGAGTCGGGCTTGTGTTGGGTTAATTAATATGGCTAATGTACTTGGATTAATAAGGAAGGGAGAAAGACCATGGGCTTAAGCCCATGACCCATGATATATAAACCTTAATTTACCCATAATCCATCCATTTCCACCCATTCCATACACCATCAAAAACACACACTTAAGCTCTCTCTCATCTCTCTCATTGTCTAACCGAAACCAAGGAGAAGAATCGATTCCCGACTTGAGGTAATGATAATATGATATTGTATGGATCCAAAACCGCTAAATCTAATCACGAAACGATGTGCCGACACCCTAAACCGTTAAATTCACGAGATCCGGGTGGAATCAGGAATAAACAGATTAAAAGATGAGCTTATGGGTCACCCTAGCTCAGATTTGGATCAAACGGGACGAAAAACGGTCAAAAACGGTGGAAAACAAGTGAGATCTCGCTTTTTCAACGAGATGCCGGTTTTCCAGCGGTGACAGTGCTGGAAAGGCGGCACAGCAAAACGGCGTACGAGGTTAAGGATGTCAGAGAATGTTTCTGACATTCTCTTACCTAACCTTAATTCGTTAACGGAGGAATAACGAATTAACAATAATTCGTTATGCCCCTTCCTTAAGGAGAAGTAACGAATAAGCTTTAATTCGTTAAGCTATTCGTTAAGTAATTCGTTAACGGAGAATTGACGAATGAACCCCCGGTTCGTTATAAGGGCCAGTTCGTTATAAAGGTTCAATTCGTTATACATACCAGTTTGTTATAAGGTTCAGTTAGTTATAAAGGGTAAATTCGTTATAAAGTCCATTCGTCAAGAAGTAACGAATGAACCCCATTCGTTAAGGAACTTGATAACGAATTAATCTTTGAAAGAATGATAAAATGGTCGGTGGACTTAGATTAAAATGGATTAAATACAAAGAAGCCCTCGAACTTTATGAATTAGCAAATAAAATAATAAATTAGAACTCTAATGAAAAATGTGTTACGACAGTTAATGGAAATAAACTCCAGTAGGGGCTGCCCCCTTGGACCCTGCTAGGGGCTACGCCCCTAGAACCCCGTGGCATGGGGCGCTGCAACATTCGTTACTTTTCAAACCCGAAAATACGAACCATTTTAAATTTAGGTTTTTTTACCAATATATGTATAAAAACATATTATAATATCCAACTCCATAATAAAATATACATTCAACATTTCTAATCCCCGGTGTGACACCCGGCATTTTAAGGTTAACTTTATTAACTAAACCGAGTTAAATCATGTTGAGTGTGTCAGTAAACCCAGTTAGTTTTGATAACTACGTTAATGAACTCTCATACATGTAGTGCCATGTATGCATACCTTTGAGTTATTCGTGTCGTTGGTGACCAAAAAAAAATAACTTGTTACACATGTTATAATAATAACATGTTACATGTACCTTATACGACTGGTATAATGTGTTATATGATCAATATGTTACATGACTAGTTGTTATATACTTATGTGATTTATAAGAAAGTTACATGATTAAAATTGTTACATTATATGATATTTTATATGTTATGTTGCCTAGCTAGACCAATAAACCTTAGACAATATAATACTTAGAAATGGTTTTAAAAGTTGTATCATGTCACCTATTTTAATATAAAAGTTACAAAAGGTTGAATTTTATTAAAGTGAGATTAAAAATTGTTATTAATTCAACAAGGAGTTACAAACTCTTGGTAATCAAACTATTCCCTTTCCTTTTTGTCCCCCTTGGACGAAATTTATCACTCACACACACACAAAACACTTTCGCAAAAACTCTCTCAAATTATCCTCATACACAAGTATTGTTTTGGTGATTCTTGAAAGCAAGAGGATTGAATCTTTGGATTAAGCAACTAGTTAAACATATTTAACATATATTTTCTTTATGTTTTTGTTTATGTTTTTATCTTAGAAACATGATATTCGTATCCAAATGATTTGGATTATAGAGATAAATAAAGAATGATCAAAGTTTGATTTGGTTAAAAGTGTTTGTTGTGTCTTGGTATAAAAGTTTGAATCTTTTATATATATATATATGTATATATATATTTGTTCTTTATGGATTTAGATTAATAATGGGAAAACATGAGTCTTGATTTGTAAAATTATTTATTGGTGATTTAGGATCATATAGATATGAAAGTCATATTGTTGTGCACATAGGTTTAGATCTGCTTGATGATAGATTCTGTAACCTAGGTTGTTAATTGTGTAACATGTTGATATGTTATTGTTTTTGGTTGATTCTTGATTCTACGGTCAAGTACTTTGGGTTTAGTTTTCAAAAAGTCAGAAATCATAATTTTTGAACTCTGTTTGATTTGTTTTTATGAATTTACAAAATCGAGGTGCAATTCTGATTGAAAAAGTAATTTTCGTATTCGTACTGTAAGTTTAACTTGAAACTAAAAATGGTAATTGTGTGATTCCACTTCTGGAATGTTATAAATTGAATTAGGAATCCAATCTAATTGGTCTTGCATCAATTGGACATATATGGAATTTTTAGAAAATATTTTACATTCGTTTGTGCTGATAAGGTAGCTGAAAATAGGTTGATGTAGTGTATGAATTTTTATGATGTTTGTGAGTGTTAAAAAGTTACAAGAAAATTTTATGTTGTTCCTAATACTTGAAAGTATATGTGGGAATTATTTGGTAAATTATTTGCATATTTTGGCTGGTTAGAAAAGTAGGTTTTTGTGACTTAAAACCTGCCTAAATTTGTCCAGCATGCTGTTTGGTAAAAATAGTTGTAGTTTGTATAAAGATTGTTGTGGTATTTTGAAATTTGACTTTATTGGTCAACTTGAAATTATATGACTAAATATTTGGTCTTACTTATGAGAAATGAAATTGGTAAATGTGTTAAAATACTTATGGTACTTGTATGAATATGTAGTACTTGTATGAATATATACTTTTTATAAGTCGTCAGTTAATATTAATTTTTATGCTTTTAATTCTAGTTCGTGACGTTCAATTGCTTCGATTTCATTTACGTACTTTCAGTTTTATTTCAAGTTTGTCTTCAACATCTAGGTGAGTTTCTCACACCCCCTTTTTACTCGTTTATTACTTTTGGGGGTAGCATATATATCCTATCAACATTACAATTTCGTTTATTCATTATTTACGAATTACAATTCATTACATGGACTTATGTGTTTATTTGCTTACTTGTTCAAAGTATACGTGCTAATGGTTTGCTCATTAAGTATGATCATACGGCCCCCATATGCACTCAGAACATCGATATTATGAGTGGAATAGGGACCCCCGATCAGAGAACGTTGGTTGTTACCAATGGAAAAGACACTTACTTGCGATATTATCCGAGTACGTTGGTGCACAATCCCAACTGGAAAGGACTTTACTTGCTCATTTACACTTGTTCATGGAATTGTGTGGTTTTTAAATATTATTTAAACTATGTAAACTCACCAACTATTCAATTAGTTGACTTTATTTTATATATATGTTACAGGTACTTTCATTAGAGGATGAGATGACGAAGATACTAGAAGTTAGGTTATTTAAATAATAAACAAGAAGATGTTTGTTTTGTTCCTTCTTATTTGTGTTTATTCATTTGATAAACTTGTGTACATGGAATTTGAATGAATTAATGATAATACTGTCACTTAATAGTATCACGTGTGTTTTGAGCAATCTATACGTCGCACCCGGGCGTATTCCGCTTTAGCCGGGATGTTACAGGCGCTGCCCCCGGACCCCCGTTTGTCGAGGGTTATAACTAAACTAGAAATACGATATGGGTAGTGACAGTTAATTAATACGTGTAAATGTTAGACAATTAGTCACGCACAACTAAAGAAAGGGATAACCATTAACGGTAAACATAACCGAGTTCAGGTCAGTTTCTAGCCCCATTCCTTGTTATGTTTTCGGGGCTGTGTGCATACTCGATGTGATTAGTCAATACACTTACCTTAAGTGGTAGGTGTATGCGATTTATGTATGAATGAATGCTTTTCGGTGCGTGAATGATCTTCTGATTTGCACATACTGCCAGGTAATGGGTTGATGATATGATTGTTGTATATGATGAATGAATTATGTATGTACATATGAAATCTATTATTATATATATAGAAAGGTACGTCATGATCGTAGGTAAGAAGGGAGACCGGACCCTAATAATATCCGAGGAAGGAGGGTACCGGACCCTAATAATATCTGAGGATGGAGGGTACCAGACATTCAATCCTTGCCATGTGCGGTCCTCATGCTAGCTCCTAATACGTATTTACATGCGTGCATACTAAAAGTCAGTTACGCTTAGTGAGTTCTAGTTAATCAGGCAACTTACCATACAACCATTACATGCATTTATATATATACATATGTGTCCGAAGACATATAGTCGTTCACCTTACCTGCTCACCACACCGCTAACCTCTTTACTGCCTCTACATCTTAGCCACTTAATTACGGAAGCACATTAAGGCTTACTCTCCCGCGTACTTTCGTATTGTAACTTATTTAACGAAGGCACATAGAGGCTTGCCCTCCCACGTACTATCCTTATGCCACTTAATAACGAAGGAACGCATAGGCTTACCCTACCACGTACTATCATCATGCCACTTACACCCTTACCAACTTGTTACCACTTCTACCACACTCTAACTCGACTTGTCTACATCACACTTCTTATCGTTACATCAGTTACTTAATAAACAAATCACAACATAAAACTCATACACACTGCTTATTACCGGGCAATCATTCTCTTCGGCGATATATACATGCAATAACCAAAGATCGTTCACGCACCGACAAACATTACTTTCCCTTTCGATACGTGAAATATCCGAAGATCGTTCACGCATCGACAGACATCCATTCATAACATATATATATATATATATATATATATATATATATATATATATATATATATCACATCAAACATTATAGGATACACTTACCACTTTAGGTAAGTGTATTACACTTCACATCGAGTACGCACACAGCCCCGAAAACATAACAAGGAAGTGGGGCTAGAAACTCATCTGAGTCCTGTTACGTTCATCATTAATGGTTATTCCCTTATTTAGCTGTGCACGAATAACTGTACAACAATTACATGTATCAATTAACCATCACTACCCATATCGTGTTTCTAGTTTAATTATAACCCTCAACCAACGGGGGTCCGGGGGTAGTGCCCTTGGCAGCGGGGTTCTAGGGGCGACAACCCATAGCAGGGTCCAAGGGGCAGAGCCCCTGGCTGGGGTCGAGCTGCCAGGTTAGCTTGGAAAAATTTTATTTCCATTAACTATCTTAACACATTTTTCATTAGAATTTTAATTGATTATTTTATTTGCTAACTCATAAAGTTCGAGGGCTTCTTTGTAATTAATCCATTTTATTCTAAGTCCAGGGACCTTTCTGCCACTCTTTCAAAGTCTACTTCGTTATCTAGTTCGTTAACGAAGAAGGCTCCTTCGTTATTTCTTAATGAATTGGCTTTTATAATGAATTGATCCATATTAGGAATTGGTCTTTATAACGAATTGGTCTTTATAAAGAACTGGCCTTTATAACGAATTGGCCTTCATAATGAATTGATACATATAACGAACTGTTGCTAATTCATTATTTCCCTTAATGAATGGGCATGACGAATTACTGCTAGTTCGTTATTTCCTCCCTTAACGAATTACTAGTAGTTCATCATTTCCCCACTAACGAATTAGGGTTAGGTCAGAGAATGTCAAACATTCTCTGACATCCTTAACCTCGTACGCCATTTTTCGGCGCCGGATCTCGCTGGAATAGCGAGATCTCACTCATTTTCCACTATTTTTCACGGTTTTTTGTCCCGTTTGATCTAGATCTGATTTAGGGTGACCCCCAAGCTCATCTTTTGATCGGTTTATACCCTATTCCATCCGGATCTCGTGACTTTAACAGTTTAGGGTGTCGGCTCGTCGTTTCGCGACTAGATCTAGCGGGTTGGATTCCATACAATATCATATTATCATTACCTCGGGTCGGGAATCGATTCTTCTCCTTGGTTTAGGTTAGAGAAAGAGAGAGATGGGAGAGAGCTTAAGTGTGTGTTTTTGATGGTGTATGGAATTGGTGGAAATGGATGGATTATGGGTAACTTAAGGTTTATATATCATGGGTCATGGGCTTAAGCCCATGGTCTTTTCTTCCTTCCTTTTTAATCCAAGTCCATAACCCATATCTATTTTGTCACACCCCGACTTAGGGCCTAGGCGTGTGACCACAAGTTGGTACCTGTTTTGTAAATATATCAGAGTTTATGGGTTAATTTTAGCGGAAGACATTAGGTTGAAAATAATATTAATTCACATTGAAAATTTACTCGGGTAGGTTTACAAAAGATATGTTTTCATATTACAAGGATTTTATATCAAAAACGGAGCCATCTTGTACGCGCTTCTATCTTCAATAAGACTCCAATCCTTGTTACGCTACTTATGCTTAATTACCTGCAATGGGTTGGAAAAATACGTCAGCTATATGCTGGTGAACACGTATGACTCAATAAAACATTTTGAATGACAATATAATACAAATGTAGTTTTCTTGACAATCTCAGCGGAAGCATTTCTACTTCCGGTATATGTACCACTGCCCTACACACACAACGGTATTCCCCGAGCTAAACGGCCCTAAACTGAGAACTGGTCATGATCGTTTAAGCTCGCAGATTCATTGCCTTTGATTGATTGATTGAGCTTAAACAGTTATGTTTGGATCCAGACACATGCGTATTCGGTCTGAGTTGATATTATTCTCTACTTTGTATTATAATGTTTTAGAGATTTCATTATCTCATGTAGACATTGATTGACTCGTTAAGACAAACACCCGTTCGTCTCATTGAGTATAAATATGTTTTGACTGATTAAAAAGGTTGACGTATTCAACTGTACCGTCGTTGTTGTAAACCTTGACTGATTGATTGATCGACTGTGAATAATATTAACCTATACATAAATAGGTTCGTATGAATGTTTTGAATGATGTTAAGCTATGGTTGTAAGCTTAACCTTGAAATCGTTTGTCTTTGATTGTGAATGAAAACACTCAGTTTTATATGACGTTTGATATAGCATGCTTTGGCCTAATAGGTTCTATCACGTTAGTAAGTTTCTCCAGGTAAGTAAACGGGTCCCTCGGTTGATTAGGATTTATGCGAATTACTTTTCCTTAGGCAAGAAACTTACTACTAATGATATCCCCCTTCCAGTTACTACATGCCCGTCAAAATATATCTTTCGTTTAACATTACTTCATCATGAAGTAACATTTATGAAAATATGATTGTGAATGAATGTTTGTAAAATACGATCAAGGTTAAAAGGCCATAGCCTCGATTGATAGTCTAAGCTGTAATTCAAATAACTTAAACATAACTCCTATCTTAGATTGGATGCTTAGAATAATAACACAATAGGGCAGGACTTGATCGACTTGCTTATGTGATTGCTAGCTTAATTCCAACTTCGTTTCTTGCACGTATTATGAGAAAATGGCATGTCGGCTCGTCACGGCTATTTGGCACGCCTCCCTAGGTTAACTATGTAAGAATGAAAGTGAGTTTGGGAAGAATGGGGTTCATACCCGTCCTCCCCTTTTATAGCCGTTTTTGGACCCTATCGCGATAAGCGATAGGTCCCTTGTGGCCCGTTGCGTATCGCGACGCCGCCATTTTACACCGCCTTATGCGGTGATGACACGTGGCCTGTCATATTGTGCCGACACATGTCGACACAGTTTCAACACATGTACGGTGACTCCCTAAGCTCATCGCGCTACGCGATGGGTTGATTGTTACCTCTTCGCGTATCGCGATGGGAACATATTTTCAGAATTTGCACTTTGGTCCCTGTACTTCTTAAGTTAGTATTTTTAAGCTTAAATTAAGAGGGTTAGGGACGTGGTGTTACATCCTCCCCACCTTTTGAATAATCTCGTCCTCGAGATTTATTGGAATAGATTGGGATACTTTTTCTTCATTTTTTGACTCGAGTTCCCAGGTATACTCAGGTCCTCGTCTTGAATCCCATTTGACTTTCACGAGCTTGAGTCGTTTGTGTTTGAGAAACTTGATCATGCTATCTTCTATTTGAATAGGTTGTTCCACAAACTTAAGCTTTTCGTTGAACTTAACATCTTTCAATAGCATAGCAAGGGTTTCTTCTACTAAACACTTGCGCAGATTAGATACGTGAAATACGTCATGAATGCCTTTCATTTCATCGGATAACTCTAGCCGATAAGCAACTGGTCCAATTCTTTCGAGTATTCTAAATGGTCCAACGAATCGTGGACTCAGTTTTCCTTTCTTTCCAAATCTTATTACACCTTTCCAAGGCGATACTTTCAATAGTACTTTGTCGCCTTCTTTGAATTCTAATGGCTTGCGGCGAATGTCCGCATAACTCTTTTGCCTATCTCTTGCTACCTTTAATCCTTCTCGGATTTGTGTAACTTGATCAGTGGTTCTTTGAACAATTTCAGGTCCTGATAACTGACTATCACCTGTTTCTGACCAACATACAGGTGTTCTACACTTACACCCATACAATGCTTCAAATGGTGCTGCTTGGATACTCGTATGATAACTGTTATTGTGTTCCAACTTCCCCCTAAGTCGATAACACAGGCACGAAGCATGTCTTCTAAGGTTTGAATTGTACGTTCACTTTGGTCATCAGTTTGGGGATGATATGCAGTACTTAGGTTTAATCAAGTCCCCATAGACTTTTGAAAACTTGACCAAAAATTTGAAGTGAAACGACTATCTCTATCGGATATAATGGATAGCGGCACACCATGTAAGGATACTATGTTTTCGACATATAGATGTGCTAACTTATCCATACTAAACGTTTCTTGAATTGGAATGAAATGGGCAGACTTGGTAAGTCTATCGACAATAACCCAGATCGCATCATTTTGACGAGAAGTCTTAGGTAACTTCATGATGATATCCATAGTTATCATATCCCATTTCCATATCGGGATTTTTGGTTGTTGTAGTAATCCTAACGGCTTTTTATGTTCATCTTTCACTTTTGAACATGTCTGGCATTTAGCTACATACAAAGCAATGTCTTTCTTCATCCCGATCCACCAATAATCATCTTTTAGATTATGATACATCTTGTCGCTTCCCGGATGCATCATGTACTTTGACTTGTGAGCTTCTTCTAGAATTTTATCTCTTAGACTTCCGATCATTGGTACCCAAATCCTAGTACCAAGTCTAAGTATTTTGTCATTTCCTTTAATCAACTGATCGATTGTACCATTTTCTTTTTCGGCTTTAATGTTCCCTTCTTCTAGTGCCAATTTCTGAGCTTCTTTGATTTGACTAGCTAAATCAATTTTAAGTTCTAATCTAAGAGCTCGAACTCTCTTTGGCTTCTCATGTTCTTTTCTACTTAAGGCGTCAGCCACCACATTAGCTTTTCCTTCATGATATACGATTTCACAGTCGTAATCATTAAGCGTTTCCATCCAATGCCTTTGTCTCATTTTCAATTCTTTTTGATCAAATATATGCCTCAAGCTTTTGTGATCAATGTATACTGTGAATCTTACACCATACAAGTAATGTCGCCATAACTTCAACGCAAAAATTATAGCGCCTAATTAAAGATCATGCGTGGGGTAATTCTTTTCATGAGCTTTCAATTGTCTCGAAGCATAAGCAATCACTTTCTTTCCTTGCATTAAAACACTTCCCATTCCCGTGTGCGAAGCATCACAGTAAATGATAAAGTTTTCTAGCCCTTCTAGCAAAGCTAGAATCGGTGCATTAGTTAACTTTTGTTTTAGTGTTTCGAATGCTTCCTCTTGCTTCGGTCCCCATTCAAACTTAATTGCTTTCCTTGTGAGTGAAGTTAATGGGACAGCTATTCGGGAGAAGTCTTGTATGAATCTTCTATAGTATCCGGCCAAGCCTAGAAAACTTCGGACTTGAGTCGGTGTCTTGGGTTTCTCCCATTTGGTTATAGCCTCAATCTTTGCTGGGTCTACTTGAATACCCTTCTCGTTTATAACATGACCAAGAAATTGTACTTCGGACAACCAAAATTCACATTTCGAGAATTTGGCGTTTAATTTCTCGTTCCTTAGGGTTTCAAGTATGATTTTAAGATGAACTTGATGATCGTCTTTGGATTTTGAATAAGCAAGGATGTCATCGATGAAAACAATAACAAACTTGTCCAAATATGGCTTACAAATCCGATTCATCGTGTCCATAAAAGTTGTCGGAGCATTAGTGAGTCCAAAAGGCATCACGGTGAACTCATAATGTCTGTATCGGGTTCAAAGGATGTCTTTGGTATATCTTCTTCTTGTACCTTCAATTGATGATAACCCGATCTTAAGTCAATCTTAGAAAAACAACTTGCTCCTTGAAGCTGATCGAACAAGTCATCGATTCTTGGTAATGGATACTTGTTCTTGATCGTGACTTTGTTCAGTTCTCGATAATCTATGCACATCCTCATCGATCCGTCCTTCTTCTTTACGAAAAAAATTAGGGATCCCCATGGTGACGAACTCGGTCGTATAAATCCTTTCTCTAACAATTCATCTAATTGTTTCTTTAGTTCTTTCATTTCCTTTGGTGCTAGACGATAAGGTGATTTGGCAATTGGTGATGTTCCTGGCATGAGGTCGACTTTAAATTCTACTTCTCGATCAGGCGGAGCTCCTGGTAGCTCATCAGGAAATACATCTTGAAATTCAGACACAATTGGTACTTCCTTCATTTTCTTTGGTTCGGGTTCTTTGGTTACATAGGCTATGAATGCGAGGCATCCTTTACCTATGCAATGACTTGCTTTGATTTTGGAAATGATTCCTACCTTTCCTCCTTCTTTGTCTCCGATTATACGTATGGTTTTGTTATTGGGTGTTCGAATGTCAATGGCTCTATTGTTACATAGGATACGGGCTTGATTAAATGATAACCAGTCCATACCTAAAACTACATCAAAACCTGCTAATGTCATGGGTAACAATCGTACAGGTATGACGTGATTGGCTAAAGAAATTGTGGCATTATCTAAAGCCTCGGTTATTTTACTTACATTACCATCAGCAGTCTCGACTTCATAATGTTTATCTAATTTAACTAAGGGCTCATTTAATAGACTACAAAATTTATAATCTATAAAACATTGGTTTGCACCGAGTCAAATAAAACTCTAGCATAAACATTATTTATAGGAAACGTACCGGTGATCACGTCCGTTAAATCAGCTGATGTCTGAGTGTCTAACATAAAGACACGAGCATTTCCTTTCTTGGCATCGGTCTTCGTACCGCTGCCACTTGCTCCAACCGTCCCTACCGTTGTCTTCTTCTTTGGACACTCAGTGCTATAGTGTCCTTTCTCACCATACTCAAAGCATACTCCTGTCTTTTTCCGGCAATCTGCTTCCGAGTGGCCCAATTTCTTGCAGAATCCACATACAACGGTATTAGTTGGTCGAAGACATCTACCGAAATGTCTCCTACCGCACGACTTGCAAATGGGAAGACTATACACAAATCCCCCTTCTCTTTTCTTCTCCGTCTTTCTCACCTTTCCACCCACACTTGTTTTTCCGTCATCTTTCTTTCTCTTATCACGGTTCCTCAACATCCCGTCCATCAAATATCCGGCCAACTCCATGGCAGATTCCGTCGTGGTCGGCATATGTGATCGAACTAAATCACGGATTTCTATCGGCAATCCGTAAATATAGCGCGCTACTTTATTGATTTCAGGAGTGACCAAATGAGGCACGATTCTACAATACTCAAGGAACTTGGTATTATATTCCTTAAGATTGGTTCCCACAACCTTGTGGTTCCACAGCTTGGTTTGAATTTGGTCCATTTCATTAATCGGACAGATCTTCTTCAATACCATAGCTTTAAATGTTGCCCAGTCTAGATTGTATAAATTCTCTCTACCCTTGATTCCAATCAGGGTATTCCACCACTCTAATGCCTCCCCCTTGAACATCTGGGAGGTATATTGCACCTTCTCTCTTTCCGTACACTTGCTTATTAGTACAATCGATTCCATATTCTCCAACCATCGGAGGGTATGTATCGCTCCCTTATCCCCGTGGAACTCTTTGGGGTTATAGACTTTAAACACCTTGAAATCACAATCCTCATGCATTTTAAGTTTCTTTGTCTTTTCATGGAGGTTGTTTTCCGCAGTCGAGCTTTCATCACTCGCTTCTTTCATTTTTGGTTCTTTCTCTTTCTTACTTTCTTTCTTTTCCGTTTCCGTTTTCGATTCTTTCTTTGATTCCCTTTTCGAAGTAGCAGATTCGCTTTTACTTCGACTTGTTCTTTTGTTGGAATGCGAGGCAGTACGACTTTGATCATGCTTCAATATTTCATATATTGGATTCACAGCCTCTTTTATTAGATCGAGGATACCAAGCACATAGTTTGTGGTATGGCTTGTATATTTTCCGCAGTTACTTTTTCTTGCATGATTTCTTCGATTGTCTTTCCTTTATTGTTTACTTGTGTTTCTTGATTATTGTTTGCTTTAGACATGTTGTTTCATAAATAAAACATAGTTTCAGAAAAGACACACTTTATATCACATTATTTATCTTACAAGAAAAAGGTCATAACAACTACAACAGTATATAGCTATGATTTCTAATCCTTAATCCATTTTGTAACAAGATTTTTCATCATGTCACATTTCTTGGCAATCTTTCTCCCTATTCTCTTTTTGTCCACTTTCTCGTTTCTCAGCTCATCCATCACCGAATTTGGCGGGTTCAGATATCCTGTTGGTGCGGATGCGACTGGAAAGAGATAAGCATTTTCTTATGGATAGAGATGCGGGTTAGCAACGTATGCATGCATTTCTTCATCAGGGATGTTGTTGGTGTAAAACTCCTCGATCAGATTTGCCTCTTCCCGAATCTCTTTTGCTTGCTGGGAGATCGATGGTATTGATCCCTTATAAGATGGAAAATAAGGATATTGATTCTCCTCATATTCTTCCTTGGAATCCTCCTCTTCCTCGGGATCTTCCTTGGATTCATAAGGATTCTTGTTTGGTGATTGAACTGATATCTTTTTGTATGGTAAGATGACCCTCTTCTTTGGCTTACGACTTGGTTCAGCTATGGTCGGAGGGATTTTATATTGATAACCCAACGGTGGTGATCCGAATTGCCATCTCCTTTGATCAGAGTGACAATTCATCCAGCTTGATGATTCCGATTCAGTTTCTTGTTTGATTTTACTATGCACTTCCTGTTCCTCGGAAGGATGGTATGTTGGAATGTCAGAGGAATAATACTGGGGAACGTTGTCCTTGGTATTGTCGGAGATTTCGATTGGACATTGTTGACTGCCTGGGAGATACACAGGTTGACTCTCGTACGGTAACACCAGATTGATTGGTTGATCACGATTGAAAAAGCTAGTGTAGTAACTATTGCTACTTTCCATATCGGATGGTTTGTGAATGATTGTCGGTACTGATCGTATGGCTACTCGGTGTCTACGACCAAAGTAGTTAATATAAGACATCTGCATTTTAGTTAGGTTAGGGATAGGAGGTTTACCAATCCTATCTTATCCCTACGGATGGTAATAATAATGGTTAAAGCCTAGGTACTAATGTTTAATACCTAATTCGCTGAAACCGATGGCTCTGATACCAACCTATCACACCCCGACTTAGGGCCTAGGCGTGTGACCACTAGTTGGTACCTATTTTGTAAATATATCAGAGTTTATGGGTTAATTTTAACGGAAGACTTTAGGTTGAATATAAAATAAATTCACATTGAAAATGTACTCGGGAATGAAATACCCGAGTATTGGTTTATAAAAGATATGTTTTCATATTACAAGGATTTTATATCAAAAACGGAGCCATCTTGTACGCGCTTCTATCTTCAATAAGACTCTAATCCCTGTTACGCTACTTATGCTAAATTACCTGCAATGGGTTGGAAAAATACGTCAGCTATATGCTGGTGAACACGTATGACTCAATAAAACATTTTGAATGACAATATAATACAAATTTAGTTTTCTTCACAATATCAGCAGAAGCATTTCTACTTCCAGTATATGTACCACTGCCCTACACACACAACGGTATTCCTCGAGCCAAACGGCCCTAAACTGAGAACTGGTCATGGCCGTTTAAGCTCGCGGATTCATTGCCTTTGATTGATTGATTGAGCTTTAACAGTTATGTTTGAATCCAGACACATGCGTATTCGGTCTGAGTTGATATTATTCTCTACTTTGTATTATAATGTTTTAGATATTTCATTATCTCATGTAGACATTGATTGACTCGTTAAGACAAACACCCGTTCGTCTCATTGAGTATAAATATGTTTTGACTGATTAAAAAGGTTGACGTATTCACCTGTACCGTCGGTGTTGTAAAACTTGACTTATTGATTGATCGATTGTGAATGATATTAACCTATACATAAATAGGTTCGTATGAATGTTTTAAATGATGTTAAGCTATGATTGTAAGCTTAACCTTGAAATATTTTGTCTTTGATTGTGAATGAAAACACTCAGTTTTATATAACGTTTGATATAGCATGCATTGGCCTAATAGGTTCTATCACATTAGTAAGTTTCTCCAGGTAAGTAAACGGGTCCCTCGGTTGATTGGGATTTACGCGAATTACTTTTCCTTAGGCAAGAAACTTACTGCTAATGATATCACCCTTCCAGTTACTACATGCCCGTCAAAATATATATTTCGTTTAACATTACTTCATCATGAAGTAACGTTTATGAAAATATGATTGTGAATGAATGTTTGTAAAATACGATCAAGGTTAAAAGGCCATAGCCTCGATTGATAGTCTAATCTATAATTCAAATAACTTAAAATAACTCCTACCATAGATTGGATGCTTAGAATGATAACACAATAGGGCAGACTTGATCTACTCGCTTATGTGATTGCTAGCTTAATTCCAACTTCGTTTCTTGCACGTATTACGAGAAAATGGCACGTCGGCTCGTCACGGCTATTGGGCACGCCTCCTTAGGTTAACTATGTAAGAATGAAGGTGAGTTTGGGAAGAATGGGGTTCATACCCGTCCTCCCCTTTTATAGCCGTTTTTGGACCCTATCGCGATACGCGAAAGGTCCCTTGTGGCCCGTCGCGTATCGCGGCGCCGCCATTTTACACCGCCTTATGCGGTGATGACACTTGGCCTGTCATATTGTGCCACGTGTCGACACGGTTTCAACACGTGTCCGGTGACTCCCCAAGCTCATCGCGCTACGCGATGGGTTGATTGTTACCCCGTCGTGTATCGCGATGGGAAAAGATTTTCAGAATTTGCACTTTGGTCCCTGTACTTCTTAAGTTAGTATTTTTAAGCTTAAATTAAGAGGGTTAGGGACGTGGTGTTACATATTTAACCCAACACAAGCCCATCTCATAATAATTTATTTTATTAGCCGATACTGGAAACGGGAATTATATTATTATCCATCTACCATATCAATTTATTCTTCCAAAGTAAATAACATATTGGAAATTTCGCGATGTCACAGCTAATAATTTTCATTTACCATCTCATGAAAAATCCTTTTCGCTCTGCTTGGCCTTATCTCTCTCTAGGGGTATTTTAATGATAGGTTCTATAGGAACTAGACAATCTTATTTGGTTAAATACCTAGCAAAAAACTTCTATCTTCCTTTTATTACGGTATTTCTGAATAAGTTCCTGGATAAAAAGATTCAAGGCTTTAACGATAAATATGCTAGTGACGATATTGATGTTAGTAACGATATCCTTGATATGGAGCCAGAACTGCTAACGAGCATGAATGCGTTAACTACGAATATGATTTTGATTCATTTCATTTCGATTCGATACTATTCGTTTCATTTTTATTCAATTCGTTTCATTTTGATTTTATTCGTTTCTTCCTTCAAACTAATTGAGTTTCTCAGGAAGTCGATTCGAATCTGGTTTATCATGCCTATCCATCCCTGTCACACCCCGACCAAAGGCGGAGGAACATGTCGGGGCGCAACGTATTGATTGGACAGTAGCTCAAAAGACACTAATTAAAGTAACAATAATTATTTAATTTCATCAACATCAAACAAGTACACAAATTTAATAATAAGAGACAATTACATCATGCTTTTGTATTTTGAGTAATATCCTAAGGTAAAACTAATTTCTTCGATCTTGAACAATGTAATTACTTGTACCTGTAGCATGTATAAAAATAAAGTTTGTCAACAAGAATGTTGGTAAGAGTACATATATATAGATAAAAACCATAATTCATATGTTAAAGTTGAGCATTACAATTGCTATGAAAATGTAAACAACTAAATAGATGTGGACCCGTTCTTATTGATACGAAATCAAAGTACTTGGGTAAATGTATGTTCATACTAGATGAGGATAGATGAGGATGAGATACCAACCACTAAACATAAAATAAACAATAAAGCACATAGAGCATTATCATAGAGCATGCAATAATCACACATAAACATATATTGAATTGTGTTAGAAATATATAAGTAAATAAAAATGAGTAATTTAAATAGGGTATACATGCAACCCCCAAAATTTAAAAGATTAAAAAGGGGGATATGTAAACTCACCTTATAGAGTAGGATAAAAGAGGACGAGATAATAAAAGAAAGAGCTAGGATGAAAAAGGTCAAGCTTCTCGAGATTTGCCGACAATTAATCCTAGTTGATAACGATAAAGTGATTTAAATATAATATAAGACGGATCTTGGGTCTCGGTGAGGTTATTGATCTTATTGTCATTTTATTATGGTTGTATATTATATCATTAACGTGATTATCCTTATTGTTGTTGTTGTTGTTGTTATTATTATTATATTTTCTATCTTTACGCTAAAAAATATAAATGTTTATAAAGTGATCAAAGTTGGAAAATTTATACGTACATGAATCTTTAAAATGAATACAATTTGGGTGATTAAACGAATTATCATAACATATATATATATATATTCATACTTATATATAAAAGATTTATGAAGAAAAACGACAAGTCTAGAGGTTCAGTAACCATTCTTTGTTTATTAAACGTTATGAACATAAATTAATATAAAAGAAAGTTATTAATTGTGTTAAAAAAATTAAATAACAAAACTGGGTCCAGGGGACTTGAAGGTTCGGTTTTGCCAAGGTTATATTTGTAAGATTTATTAAGAAATAATAATAATAATAAAAAAGGAGGTTAATATGAAAAAATATCACCAAATATGGGTAAAAAGAATTAAAAACGGGCTGGGTCGGGTTCAAACCCGTGACCCAGCCTTGGTGATATGCGTGACAAGCCAACTGATCTAGATTATCCATTTGTTAACATAACAGAAACAAAAAAATATAAGAACACAATCAAAAGAGAATAAGAACCCTAGATTATCCAATTGGGTAATATGATCCATGTTCAATCAAACAAGGTTGGGGTTTTTGATCTAGGACAAAACTCGATTCTAGCCGTAAATTTTAATTGGATTAAAACGCTTTCTAAGAGGGTGAAACTGATCAAGCTAGGTTGCGGCCAAAAAGGGGTTCAATTAGGTGACGCGTTGGGATTTAAAATGGAATTGAGTTTAGGGGAATTGTTGGCGACGGGTAGTAGAAGGTTTCTGCAAGTTTAATTGGTTCATAACAAGGGGGTTATATAGATCACGAAATTAGGGTTTGTTTAGGCTTAAAATGGTTAGTTTATCAAATTACGGACTAATTAACACGCTCCTACTATAATTAGGTGTCGGTTACGCGTTTACTTGGTGGAATATGCTAATTGCCTAACTTAGTTGATCATAACGAGCGGGAATTTGGAGGGTTTTGAATGGTTTGGGGCATTCGGGTCGGGTTTGGGTCAACTGGTTTGGGTTATAATATGTTATTTTAATATCAGAACTTAATTGATAAAATACCCGAACCCGAACCCGGGTCGGGTAATGATTACAAAAACTGAAAGGGAAACGGGAAACCGAAATGTTGCGATATTTACAACATTTTGGAAATTTCGTCCCGAAATTAAAGAATAAAGAAAAGAAAAAAATACCATAGCATAAAGGAGGAAAACAAAAATCAAGAGAGATTTTTTTTTAAGTAATAACACAAAACTTCGAATGAACTGTTTAACGTTACAAATGGAAGGTATGATAAGGACACTTATATATAGGATGTACTAGCGTCGTATCCACCATGCCCTTATCACATCAATATTTGTACCGTTACCCTAAATCACCCTATGTTCCGAGTTATGACACACAACCGTATTCATCATGAATTTCATGCGAGGATTTCGATAATTATGCGTGCACTCATAATTATTTAGGTAGTCGCATGATGCACATGGTTCGTCCCGTTGCGCGGTTTGGAAACAAAGGTAAAAGAAAACTTTTTTTTTAAATCGATATCATTTGATCAAGAGCAATGAACTAAAAATTGAATGAAAATTGATGAACATAATTAACTAGTAAAATAAAAAAAATGACGAAATTGTTGATGTTAACCATCGAGAGTAATAACAACAAAATGAAATAAACAGGTAGAGGAAAATTTTAGAATTATATAAGTAACTTACACATACGATGTAGAGAAAATACTTGAGATGACGAGAAAATTCACGTAATAATAAATAGGTTCACACAACAAACAAATCATATGACTTATGAGTATAATAATAGATAAGGTTTGAAACAAAGATTATAAAATCGATGAGATGAGATGAGATAGAGTACCATGAGGATGAGGTGAGTTTGGAGGGTTTGGGTAGCCATGTATTAAAATATCAAAATAAAATTTGTACATGTGACTCCTATTAGATAACTATGTACAACACATGTTCATAGTCCGAATTTCCAACACGTTTGTAGGAATCGGTCACAGGTAGTTTATGATACAAATACGGTACTATTAGATAACTATGCACATCACCATGCACATAGTGGCGGTAATTAACCGGTCATAGACCACTTAAATCATGATAATGAATTGTGTAATAATAAATAGTGCATTAAACGACAAAATCTATACTATATTACAATGTATATAAGAAGGACATATTGGTAAGTTACCAAAAACTCTTAAAAATTAAGAGGCACAGGTTACTCAAGCTTACCATACAAGTGTCTTTAGCATTGGAAACTTCTGCCTTCAAAACACGCGGTCTCTTACCAAATTTTGAAATTCAAATCTAAGTCTCGCATACAATTTGATATCTACAGAGAATACGACATACCCAAAATCGCGTCCAATTCTCAAACCATGACAGATTTTCACCTGAAATTGATAATGGGAGTAACAATCTATCAGATGGCTACGGTTAAATTCAAGAAAGGGGAAGAAACGTCGATTGAGACTTTCAGAGGTATGTTTAGGGGTTATTTTCGTTTTGGTTTCTAGGGACAATTTTGAGGTTATTGTTATTCGAGTGTCAACTAATGGTTAACATCCGAATCTGAATCACTTATAAGCTGAAGCTACTGATGTTAATAAGATTCTCATCGCCTCTTGGATCTAGCTTCTACTAGGTTATGGTTAGTTGTTCCACACTTGGGTTACTATTAGGGTTCTGAATTTTTTGTAATGTAAATGCAATTTCAAAGATTGTTATGCATTAATCGACAACCCTTTTGTGTATGAGCAAATTGACTTATTATTTTTTGATATTTAACCTCTCATTCCCACGTATGTTGGCTTTTTGAATGTTAATTTTTAGGCTAGACATATTTAAATTGGCTTTCAGATGTTAAAGCTCAATTGGTTATTTTTTATTGTGGTTTTAAGATTAATTGCATGATGATCTTGTAGGCTACTGGATGGCTGTTGACTGTGCTCGTAAAGCATTGCTAGACAGGATCAAGGATAAAAAAAGATGATGCAGGTTGTTATTGATAACATCAGTTATACCAGTTTACTATTTCAAGTTGTGATTGTACATTTAAATAAATTTGTGATATTTTATTGTGTTTATGCATAGATATCCAGGTTAGATTTGATGAGGATTGCTATGAACACTTTGAGTTCAAAAAATCTCTTGGAGACAAGGAACACTTTGCAAACTGGCTGTTAATGAGGATTTTTGTTTCACTTGTGATAATAACTTAAAAGTTGATTTACTGTTTTTTTACGTTTTTGTTGACTACCAAAAGAATTTTGGTGATTCGGGGAAAAGTGAAACCAGATTCAAGTCAACCGTGGCCTTATTTGTATGAAGCGTTGACCTGATTTCAGGTTTTAATTATGCAAGATACACAAATAATTAACTATTTCGTTCTATAAGTTGATAACATGAACTAAATTATTTTTCCTTTTTGCTTACCTCCCAACTCAGGTCTTCGCACTAACAGGCAAGCTACTGAAAATTTAGAAGCAATTGGATAAAACAAAAGTTATACCTGTAAGTGATCTGAATTATTTTAAAATGATTGTAAGGGTAGGCTTTAAGTTTTTATTTCATATTGTTATTTATAGGCGTGTAAACGAACCGACGAACACAAGCGAGAATTTTTCATGTTCGTGTTTTTTTGTTTGTTTAACTTAACAAAAAATATGAGCGGCCACGGACAATAAACGAATGAGGGTTTTTCTTGTTCGGGTTTGTTTGTTTTGAAAATGATTGTTTGTATTTGTGAACATTATTGAGCAAAATTCTATGGTTGCATGTGCAGACCTTTCTCTAGAAATATACTACTTATCATCCAACTGGTACGTATGGTGTTGGGTGCCTAATTATATTACTGAAGGTTGGTGTTAGTTTTACTGTCATAGGATAAATCAAAAGCATATTATAATCTGTTTATATTATGCCATATGTAGGATCAAGTCTGCTCTATAATTAGCTCTCATTGGATTCCTATTTTCAGCTAAAGTCTGCAATTGTTCTTAAAATAATTAGCTTGTAGTTGTTTTCTGTTGATTTTTTTTTCATATTTTGTGAATTGTATTGCATTAACTTTGATAATAATGAACATTATGAGATGGAATGAGACTTTCTCAAATTAATGATAACCATTTATAATTTACAGGAGAAAATGAAAAGGCTATTGGATAGTATTTGCCTGAAGATAAAGATAATTAGCATTGATTCTTGATTAACTGAAGGCATTGGGTTCAACTAAGTTACTGAGTTCTACCCTTCACAAGCTTATAAATCAAATTGTAAATGATACTTCTTCTACAACTGAATTTATTTTCTTAAGTTTTATAACTAATGTAATTTTTTAATGTGATCTTTCGGTTAATTTAATGTTCGTTAGTTTAACTTTAACCAAACAAACGATCAAAAACGCTTAGTTAAACGTACAAGGTTATCTTGTTAATGTTTGTTCATTAAAAAAATGAAAGCATTCAAGTTTGTTTTTGAACACAAATAAACTAACGAGACATGTATTCATGTTCATTCGTTTAACTAATTGAGCAAAATGGTTTATGTATTTCGACACGTTTTTATCTATAGAAAAAGTAGAGTATTGAAAAAAATGTTTCGAGTCAATCCAACCTGAATCATTTCAGTACCAGAGTAGACCATCTAACATGAACCCTTCCAGCCCGCCCATTTGGCTACATATACATTGTGGTTAAAACGTTCTTGTGATGACTAAATTGAGATAAATTATTGATGCCAAGTAAGGCACCAGAAGAATGCCATGTTCTTTTTTCATTTTTTATTTGAATTCCAAAATTTTGTGATAGCATTAGTAGTGTCTTTTTTGTCAAATATTGACAAAGTAAATGTTTGTTTAATATTATAAATGATAATCACTGATGATGGTATGTAATTTCTTCCATTTGGTGTAGGCATTGTGTTATGTTGACATTCAAATGCATCTGGCATTCAAAGCAACCCATAGTATTTTTGTTTTTGTAATTCTAAGTTGACTGTTATGATTTTACTATGGATGGATGTTTTTAATCAGAAGGTTTATTTATTTACGTACTTTGTGATTAACTAAATATAAAACTCATTGGAATGCCTGGGTGGACTTTATTTTCTTACTTTCTTGTTACTATAGTGTTTGTAGTTTGATGTTATTTTTGGTGTAATATGTGTGTTTGCAATGGGTTTCGTTGCTAGCTAATAGCTGGTTAGCAACCATTTTGTATTAAAAAAAAGGAATAAACTCTGTTTGGATTGAAAATGAAAATTCCTGTGATAGAACATGGATGTGATTAAATGGGTGACAAGAAGTAGCAACAAGAGCAGAAGAGGCAGGAGCAACAGGGGACCTTTATTCGGAGATGAAGATCACATACATTTAACCTACAAACGTCTTATAGATCTCCGGTATCATCTTCATTTTTTACTCTCAGTTTAACAACTTGTTATTTCACTTTTCTTAATAACATAAGCAAAAAATTTAAGGCATAAGGAACAAGTCAATCACGATACAAAATTGAACTTGAAAAATTATTAACAAGGTAAACTCGAGTTTTAGACTTTTTCAAAAATAAATGACAGAAACGCCCAACGAGTGTTAGTTGACATTTTAATGTTAAGAAGTACCACACGCTTTCACGCCAGACTTTTAGTAGTTAAGTAGTTACTTTTTATTGTGTACTTAGTCGGTTTAGTACTCCCAGGTTAAATGCATTGTACTTTCCAAATGTGAAGCAAACAAAAATACATAATTGAACCATCCCGTTGGTTCCTTCTTGTTTATGAGAACAATATATCACAAGAGAATTGATAAACTAATAAAAAACGAGTATCGCGTTGCAAACTGTCGTCGCCGCGGCATCGCGCGGGTTTCCGCTAGTAGGAATAAATGAGTGATTGAACACCATTATAAATAACCATAATTCTCATTCATAACAAAACTGGATATTTAATGAAGTCAATACATTAGATTTAAATGAAAAGAACTAAATAAAATAAACGTCTTTGCGTAGCATGTCTTCATAAAGGGTTAGGCTTAGACTTGGGAACCGTTGATGTAACACACTTTCCCTTGAGTAGCTTGGTCACGTGAGGTTGGTTGGTTGATTGGGATTTGGTTGACTTGAATTGGTTGAATGGGTTGGGCTTGAATTGCGAGGATGGGTTAAGCTTGGATTGGTTGAAGTTGATTTACTTGGGCTTGGTAGGCTTGATATTGAGCGGTTTGAGTTGGGTAGGATTGAATTTGGTTCATGTGTGCGAGTCTTGGGCATGCATTGTGAAAATGGCTAGGGTCTCCACAATTGTAACAAGTTCTAATAGTTAAGGGTGCTTGAGTAAATGGTTGAGCATAAGGTAAGGGTTGGGTAAGAGGTGAGGTAAATGGTTGCATCAAAAGTTGGTTGCGTTCACAACATGTGGTAAAGAGGTGACCAAATCTATTGCAATGGGTGCATTGCCGACACTTGAGGTTAGGCGAATGGTGAAAGTTACACGTATCACATAATGGGTGGGGTCCTGTGTAGGGTTTCTTGGAGGGTTGGGTTTGCGATTGGGCCAAGACATAGTTTTGGGAATTGGACTTTCTTTTATTGTTGCGGTAATGGGGGGAGTTGTTGTGCTTGAATGATTCGGGCTTAGAAGACTCGGGTTTGGGAGATTCGGGCTTATGTTCTTTGGTGGGCTCGGATGCAGGCTTATCATTGGGCTTCTTGGAATTTTTCATAGGCAAACCCGAGATGTACTTGTCGATTGAACGTTTAAGGGGAGTGACCATGTGAGGGATGAGAAGGCTCAGTTCATGAAAACGATCGTTGTAGATGGCGTCATTTCCACTTTCTTGTTTCAAATTCCAAAACTCCTCTTCCAACTTCCGAAGCTCATGTTTCGGGGAAAACTTCTTGAGCATGAGTTTCTTGAGGTCATCCCATGGCAAGGCCATGGCAACCTCAGCGCCAAGCGTGTGCTTCTCATCGTTCCACCAATTGAGATCATACTTCTTGAGCATGCTCGAGGCGTAAGTGGTTTTCTTGTCCTCAGGACATTCACAATGGAGGAATATACTCTCCATTTCTTCGAACCATTGGAGGGGAATGGTAGCACCGTCGATACCGAAGTATTCGGGCAGGTTGGCACTCTTGAATTGTTTGAGGGGGTAAGCAATGTGGTTCGAAGTTGTGGATGATGAAGAAGAATTCACAATTTGCAATTGAGAGATGATCGTTGGGAGGGCTTCCATGATGCCTTTAGCAATGCGGGACGACATGCTGCGGCCAGAGTTGCCGGTGTGACGGTTACAGTTGATAAGGCAGGAAGAAGACATGCTACAATGCGACACGTGAAAAATTTATTATGTTTTTGGGAAAAGAAAATTTGTATAACTATGTGAAATTTTGAGTTTTGTGAAAATTCATGTGAATACAAAATAAAATTCTAATAAACTTAACTTAGAGTATTGATAAAATTGATAATTTGAAAAAGAAAATTCATTCTTAACAAAATAAGAAGAAAATTTAAACAAAAATCTCATCGTTGATTTAAGAGTGTGATCGTCACATGACCACGTTGATACAATGAGGGTAGTAGATTCGGGTACGTTTGGTGTGATATGCTTTGGTCTAATAAGTTCCACACCCTTACCGAACACTCCAGGAAGGCAACCAGGTCTCGCGGTTAGTTGAGATTTATACGCATTGCACTTCCTTAGGCTCGCAAGCCTTGGTGTCAAGGGTTCGGTAAACAAGTGTGTCCCTCTTACAGTTACTACATATCCGTCCCACGAATCATCCTCAAGGAGAGGGGGCAAAAAGGTGGGATTTCTTAAGGAATTTCCCGATTAAAAATCGTCCTAGAGTTTTAAAAACAATGTTGAGAGTGAGGCATAGCCTCGGATTAAGTGTGTGCTTTTGTGTACAAGAATAATATCAAATCATTAAATAGTATTTAAGCTACTACAATCAATAATATAATTCAGGGTGCAAAACACGTAAAGGAATATCACGTATAGGGACCCTAAGCATGCTACTAGGCCGTTAAATCTAACCACCTATCTTATAGCCTCCGGCTCTGATACCAATCTCTCACACACCGACCAAAGGCGGCGGAACATGCCGGGGTGTAACGTATTGATTGGACAGTAGCTCAAAAGGCACTAATTAAAGTAACAATAATTATTTAATTTCATCAACATCAAACAAGTACACAAATTTAATAATAAGAGACAGTTACATCATGCTTTTATATTTTGAGTAATATCCTAAGGTAAAACTAATTTCTTCGATCTTGAACAATGTAATTACTTGTACCTGTAGCATGTATAAAAATAAAGTTTGTCAACACGAATGTTGGTGAGAGTACATAAGTTTTGGTTGAGATATATATATATAGATCAAAACCACAATTCATATGTTAAAGTTGAGCATTACAATTGCTATGAAAATGTAAACAACTAAATAGATATGGACCCGTTCTTATTGATACGAAATCAAAGTACTTGGGTAAATGTATGATCATACTAGATGAGGATAGATGAGGATGAGATACCAACCACTAAACATAAAATAAACAATTAAGCACATAGAGCATTATCGTAGAGCATGCAATAATCACACATAAACACATATTGAATTGTGTTAGAATATATAAGTAAATAAAAATGAGTATTTTAAATAGGGTATACATGCCACCCCCAAAATTTAAAAGATGAAAAATGGGGATATGTAAACTCACCTTATAGAGTAGGATAAACGAGGACGAGATAATAAAAGAAAGAGCTAGGATGAAAACGGTCAAGCTTCTCGAGATGCCGACATTTAATCCTAGTTGATAATGATAAAGTGAGTTAAATATAATATAAGACGGATTATGGTTGTATATTATATCATTAACGTGATTATCCTTATTGTTGTTGTTTTTGTTATTATTATTATTGTATTTGCTTTGATTACGTTAAAAAAAATTAAATGTTTATAAAGTGATAAAAGTTGGAAAATTTATACGTACATGAATCTTTAAAATAAATACAATTTGGGTGATTAAACTAGTTATCATAACATATTATATATATATATATATATATATATATAAGATTTATGAAGAAAAACGACAAGTCTAGAGGTTCGGTAACCATTCTTCGTTTCTTAAATGTTATGAACATAAATTAATATAAAAAAAAGTTATTTAATTGTGTTAAAAAAATTAAATAACAAAACCGGGTCCAGGGGACTTGAAGGTTCGGTTTTGCCAAGGTTATATTTATAAGATTTATTAAGCAATAATAATCATAATAATCAAAAAGGAGGTTAATATAAAAAAAATATCACCAAATATGGGTAAAAAGAATTAAAAACGGGCTGGGTCGGGTTCGAACCCGCGACCTAGCCTTGGTGATATGCGTGAAGCCAACTGATCCAGATTAACCATTTGTTAACATAACAGAAACAAAAAAATATAAGAACACAATCAAAAGAGAATAAGAACCATAGATTATCCAATTGGGTAATTTGATCCATGCTCGATCAAACAAGGCTGGGGCTTTTGATCTATGACAAAACGCGATTCTAGCCGTACCTTTTAATTGGATTAAAATGCTTGCTAAGAGGGTGAAACTGATCGAGCTAGGTTGTGGCCAAAAAGGGGTTTAATTAGGTGACGGGGTTGGGATTTAAAATGGAATTGAGTTTAGGGGAATTGTTGGTGAGGGGTAGTAGAAGGTTTCTACAAGTTTAATTGGTTCATAACAAGGGGTTATATAGATCACGAAATTAGGGTTCGTTTAGGCTTAAAATGGTTAGTTCATCAAATTACGGACTAATTAACACGCTCCTACTATAATTAGGTGTCAGTTACGCGTTTACTTGGTGGAATATGCTAATTGCCTAACTTAATAAAACCAGTTTTATCACTTAATAATTTCAAAGGAATCACTTTTATGCTAGTTGTCGATTTTAGTTGTTAACATCCAAACATGACAAAACAAAAAAATTAAAATAACCATACAAGCATAAAATATTATCACATATCCATAACCATAGCCACCTAAAGAGACAACACGTGTCGACCGAAACAAGTGTGTCAAAAGGTCTCTCCTAAAGGACGAGAATGACAAAAGTGTAACATCCTAAAATTTATAATGTTGAATAAAGAAAGTTAGGTTAGTGATTTCGCGTTTTAATTATTAATATCGAGTAGGAGCGGGTCATGGACTTGGATTAATTGAGATAGGATAAATGAGAATGGGATTTCAGGGATATAAATACCCCCAAAATCCCAAAATATCTCATTTCTCACCAAACTCCACACACACTCCACACACTCCTCAAAACACACACATACTAACCGATCAAGATTCGAAGCCGAGACCCTAGATTTTGTTGATAGATCTGAGTTGGTAAGGTAAGAACAAATCCACCAAAGCTTATATTACTGAAAATGGTTAGGATTTGATGGGTTAACCGAACCCGAAACCCAAACTGCCCAAATCGGACCCCTAAAACGTCGATTTTAGGCCGATTTGAAGGTTGGGATTTGTAGGCGCCGATCATACGATTCCGTGGGTACCAAAATCGAGTTATTTGGCTAAGAAACGAAGGAGTTATGGGCAAACAGATCTGCAGCGCGATAACTTCGCCTGCAAGATTAAGTTCGCCTGATGAACTTCGCCTTCAAGCGTAACTTCGCCTTCAAGCGTAACTTCGCCTAAGGTACAACTTCGCCTGAAGCCAACTTCGCCTAAGGTACAACTTCGCCTGAAGCCAAGTTCGCCTAAGGTATAACTTCGCCTGAAGCCAAGTTCGCCTAAGGTATAACTTCGCCTGAAGCCAAGTTCGCCTAAGGTATAACTTCGCCTGAAGCCAAGTTCGCCTAAGGTATAACTTCGCCTGAAGCCAAGTTCGCCTAAGGTATAACTTCGCCTGAAGCCAAGTTCGCCTAAGGTATAACTTCGCCTGAAGCCAAGTTCGCCTAAGGTTTAACTTCGCCTGAAGCCAAGTTCGCCTAAGGTATAACTTCGCCTGAAGCCAAGTTCGCCTAAGGTACAACTTCGCCTGAAGCCAAGTTCGCCTAAGGTATAACTTCGCCTGAAGACAAGTTCGCCTAAGGTTTAACTTCGCCTGAAGTGAAGTTCGTTTAGAAAATAAATTAAAACCTAATGGAAAATGTGTTAAGGCAGTTATCGAAAATAAAATTTTTCCAAGCTGACCTGGTAGCTTAACCCCAGCCAGGGGCTCTGCCCCTTGGACCCCGCTAGGGGCTGCCGCCCCTAGAACCCCCGCTGCCAGGGGCGCTGCCCCCGGACCCCGGTTCGTTGTGGGTCATATATAGATAGAAATACAAAACGAGTAGTAGTAGTTAATTGATATGTGTAAATATTATACAGTTAGCCGAGCCCAGTTAAAGAAAGGAATTACGATCAACGGCGAGCGTAACAGGATCCAGGTGAGTTTCTAGCCCCATTCCTTGTTATGTTTTCGGGGCTGTGTGCATACTTGATGTGTTGTTAATACATTTATCCTAAGTGATAAGTGTATGCCATATGTGATATATGTGATATGTATGAATGATTGCTTGATGGTTCGTGAACGATCTTCGGATATTGCACGTACTGTCAGGTTGTAACGTTATAAAGCCATATGTGATATATATGATATGTATGAATGATTGCTTGATGGTACGTGAACGATCTTCGGATATTGCACGTACTGTCAGGTTGTAACGTTATAAATATGGTAAGTATGATATGTATGAATGATTGCTTGATGGTACGTGAACGATCTTCGGATATTGCACGTACTGTCAGGTTGTAACGTTATAAATATGGCAAGTATGATATGTATGTTTATGTGTATGAACGTAATAAAGTTAATAAAAGAAGGAAATGACGGTTGTATGGTTGTATGGTTACGAAAAGGGTACCGAGCCCTAATAATACTCGAGGTATGATGTATGGTTGTATGGTAACGAAGAGGGAATCGAACCCTACTAATATTTTATGGTTACGAAAAGGGTACCGAGCCCTAATAATACTCGAGGTATGATGTATGGTTGTATGGTAACGAAGAGGGAATCGAACCCTACTAATATTTGAAAACAAGGGACCAGACCCTAATAATATCTGTGATGTTAGGGACCAGACCCTTATAATATCTGTGATGTTAGGGACCAGACCCTTATAATATCTGTGATGTTAGGGACCAGACCCTAATAATATCTGTGATGTTAGGGACCAGACCCTTATAATATCTGTGATGTTAGGGACCAGACCCTTATAATATCTGTGATGTTAGGGACCAGACCCTTATAATATTAGTGATGTTAGGGACCAGACCCTTATAATATCTGTGATGTTAGGGACCAGACCCTTATAATATCTGTGATGTTAGGGACCAGACCCTTATAATATCTGTGAGGTTATAGGGCGAAAGGCTCTTTAAAACGTATGATTATGAATGTAAAGAAAGTATGTAAGTAAGAAAGAAAGTATGTAAGTAAGAATGAAGGCATGAGTACTTATGTGTGTATGAAAGAAAGTTATGAGGTTAAGTACGTATGTATGTAATAAGGTATTGTATGGTATTGTATGATTAACTAGAACTCACTCAGCGTAGCTGACTTTTAGTATGCACGCAGGTGAGTAGGTTGAGACAGCTGGCTTGAGTGGAGGACACATGGCATAAGACTAAAGCCTGGCATCTGAAGATCTGATATGTTTTATAAGTTATGTTTTGATTTTGAAAGACAAGAGGAATGTTTTAAGACATGAATATGAATCGATATGTAATGTTTTATGAAAGTTTTATATTCCGCGTAAAGTTTTTAATTAACTCTGATATTTAGAACTGTGTTTATGAGTAAATCCAACATGAAAGTAGGGTTACCGGTAAAGGGGCCTTACAAGTTGGTATCAGAGCAAAGTTCAAGAGATTTAAGCATCCTACATGCTTAGACTTGAACAGAGAATGGGATTTAAGTAAGAAAAGAAAGAAGATGCCAGTTCAAGAATGCCATGTGTCGCTCAAGCAAGATCAGTAAAGGTGAAAGGTATGATTAAATGATATATGTTAATGAGAAAGAAAAGATATGAAAATGGTACGGATAGGAATAATTGATTGTTTGAATTGACTAACTGCATAAGTAGAACCAGCACAAATAGACTCATAAAGGGAAGTGTATAGGACACGGAAAGCAATGTGATCAGCTAGTCACAGCTGGCCACTGTTATTACCTGTTAGCCTTGCTATCCTTGTACTAAATAGTTCCTTGAGTGACGATGTTTGTGTTTTCCCCTTTAGAATACTAATGGCTGGAGCTGGAGAATTTGTTGAAACTGGGGGTCGCACTGGACGTCGTGGCAGGCCTCGTCTTGTCCGGCAACCTTCGGTAGAAGAAGCTTCCCACACCGAAGATGAAGGAAGCGCAGCTGGAGGAGACCAGAACAACAACGAAGAAGTTCAACTTAGCCCCGCAGTTCAAGCAGCCATCGTTCAGGCTGTAGTTGCTGCTGTGAAGAACCTGAATCCCGAAGGATCTGCTGGAAGCCGTGAGCGAACTGCTGAAGGGGCGGGTGGTGATGGTAGAAAGGATGGGGAAGGTGAAAGAGGGGCCTCGATTGGGGATAAGTCTGTGAAAGTCGATGATAGGAGAGGAGGACAAGGTGGGTGCAGCTATAAGTCCTTCAAAGGTTGTGACCCGCCTAAGCTGACTGGTTTAGGAGACGCAATCGCCACTCTCCAGTGGATAACCGCTATGGACAAGGTTATCCGCATTAGCGAATGCCGTCCCGACCAAGCTGTGGGTTATGCTACTCAGTCATTCGTAGATGAGGCTATGTATTGGTGGGAAAGTGTGGAGCAGAGAAAGACTAAGGATGAGATTAGAGCGATGAAGTGGGAAGATTTGAAAGAGTTGGTAATGAAGAAGTTCTGTGCAGATGCCGAGGTTGAAAGAACGGAGATGAAGTTCCAGAATTTAAAAGCCGGTATGATGACGCATCGTGAGTATACCACGGAGTTCAACCGACTATCTAGGTTGGTGCCTGACATGGTTGACACTGAGGTCAAGAGAATCAAATGTTATGTGAGGGGGTTGCCACAAAAGGTCTGCATGTTAGTCAGGGCGATTCAACCTGCTACTTTTGATTCGGCTGTTGGACTCGCGGAAATGGTCTATGCTGACGTGGCCGCGGATGATAGGGTGGAAAGGGACGAAGAGAAAGAGAAGAAAGGGGTCACTCCTGCTAAACGACCCGGTACTCAGTTATGGAACTCCAAGGATAAGAAACAGAAAGTGTGGGAGAAGAGATCGTGTAAGACCTGCGGAAAGAGGCATGGTGGTGAGTGCAAGTGGGGTAAAAGTTCTAATGTTTGTCTCAAATGTGGAAAGGCTCATGGTGGAGAATGCAGAATGGGGTCGAATGCCTGTTATAAGTGCGGGAAGGTAGGGCATTATGCCAATGAGTGCAGTGCGAAGCCAGCATGTTACAAATGTGGCAAGACAGGCCATATGTCAAGGGAGTGCACTGAAGGTGTAGCTGGAGGTAGTGGAAAGAAGGATGCCGATCAAGCTAGGCCCAGAACTAGAGCCTACATGCTGACCCAGGAACAAGCCAGGCAGATTCCGGATGTCGTCACAGGTACGTTTCTAGTGAACGATGTTTCCGCTTCTGTATTATTTGATTCTGGTGCGAATAGAAGTTTTGTAGCTACGACATTTAGTAAACTAGCTAAAATGAAAGGCTGCCGAGTGTCTGAAACTTTTGTAGTAGAAACCGCAAGTGACACTTCGGTGAAAATAACAAAAATGGTTAAGAATTGTAAGATAGAGTTAGAGGGACATGAGTTCCCTGTTACTTTGTATGTTATGGCCTTAGGAGGGTTCGATGTAGTCTTGGGTATGGATTGGTTGTCTGAGTTTGAGGCTCAGATAGTATGTAAAAGTAAGATGATAAGGTTAAAGTCATTGGATGGTAGTGCGGTGACGGTTTATGGTGATAAGGAGAGTTATGGGCTTAATGTCATTTCGATGATAAAAGCCGAGGGTTTGTTAAGGCGAGGGTGCGGTGCCTACCTGGCGTATGTTGTCAACGCTACGGCCGAGATGAAAGAAATGAAGAATGTTCCTATTGTGCGCGACTACCCAGAAGTATTCCCTGAGGATCTTCCGGGGTTGCCACCTGAGCGAGAGATAGAATTTCAGATAGATCTAGTACCAGGAGCCCAGCCCGTCGCGAAAGCGCCTTACCGTCTAGCACCGTCCGAGATGAAGGAATTGATGTCCCAACTGCAAGAACTCCTCGACAAGGGTTTTATCAGACCGAGTGTTTCTCCGTGGGGCGCACCGGTTTTGTTTGTGAAAAAGAAGGATGGAAGTATGAGAATGTGCATAGACTATCGTGAGTTGAATAAGCTTACGATAAAGAATAGATATCCTTTGCCTAGGATTGACGATCTGTTTGACCAACTGCAAGGTTCGAGTTGGTTCTCACGAATAGATCTCAGATCAGGCTACCATCAACTGAAGGTAAAGGAGGCAGACGTCCCTAAGACGGCGTTCCGAACGCGATATGGACACTACGAGTTCCTCGTAATGTCATTAGGTCTAACAAATGCTCCTGCAGCATTTATGGACATGATGAACAGGGTGTGTCGACCAATGTTGGATAAGTCAGTTATCGTTTTCATTGATGACATATTAATATATTCAAGGAGCGAGTCTGACCATGCGGAGCATTTGAGAGAAGTATTGGAAGTTCTGAAGAAAGAGAAGTTGTATGCCAAGTTTTCGAAATGCGCATTCTGGTTAAGAGAAGTGCAATTTCTAGGTCATGTGATTAATTCGGAAGGGATTACCGTGGACCCAGCTAAGATTGAGGCGATAACGAATTGGAAGACTCCGCAGAATCCGACTGATATACGAAGTTTCCTAGGGTTAGCCTGCTACTACAGGAGGTTCATCGAAGGTTTCTCCAAGATAGCCGCACCGCTGACCGGTATGACCCGAAAGTCGATAGTATTCAGTTGGAGAAAATTTCAAGAAGAAGCCTTTGAAGAATTAAAGAGAAGACTCACGCAAGCTCCAATCCTTACTTTACCCGATGGTGATGAGGATTTTGTTGTTTGTGCTGATGCCTCGCATCAAGGGTTAGGTTGCGTGTTGATGCAACGAGGGAAGGTGATAGCCTACGCGTCTAGACAGTTGAAGGTCCATGAGAGTACTTATCCGACGCATGATTTGGAGTTAGCAGCCGTAGTGCATGCTCTTAAGATATGGAGGCATTATCTGTACGGTACTAAGTGTACTATCTATACCGATCATAAGAGTTTAAAGTACTTCTTCGAGCAGAAAGAACTGAACATGAGACAGAGAAGATGGTTAGAATTGATAAAGGATTACGACTGTGAGATTAAGTATTACCCCGGTAAAGCTAACGTGGTCGCTGATGCGTTAAGTCGTAAGAATGAGGAAGTCCTTGCAACCGTGAAGTCATACAAGTTGATCATGAACTCAAGTCTTTTTGAAGAAATCATCAAAGTGCAGTCTGAAGTGTTAGTAGACGAAGGGTTAGTAAAGAAAGAAAGGATTTATGGCCAGCAAGATGAGTTGATGGAAAACACTCATGGAGTTAAGACTAGGTTCGACCGTATGTGGATCCCACGCCATGGTGATCTTAGAAGTCGAATCTTAGATGAAGCTCATAAGTCAAGGTACTCAATCCATCCAGGAGCTACAAAGATGTACCAAGACTTGAAAAGAGATTACTGGTGGCCAGGAATGAAGAACGATGTAGTGGATTATGTTAGTAAGTGCTTAACTTGCTTACAAGTCAAAGCCGAACATCAGAAGCCTTATGGGATGATGCAACCGCTAGAGATACCTGATTGGAAATGGGAACACATCACCATGGATTTCATAACTAAGCTACCTCGTACAGCTAAGCAACATGATACCATCTGGGTGATTGTGGACCGTTTGACCAAGAGTGCTCACTTTCTACCCATACGAGAGGCCATCTCGTCAGAAACGTTAGCAAGCTTGTTCATTAAAGAAATTGTAACCAAGCATGGAGTACCGTTATCGATCGTGTCTGATAGAGATACACGGTTTACTTCAAGATTCTGGAAGAAATTCCATGAAGCTATGGGGACGAGGTTGAACATCAGTACGGCGTACCATCCTCAAACCGATGGACAGTCCGAAAGGACGATCCAAACCCTTGAGGATATGCTACGTGCTTGTGTTTTAGATTTTGGTGGAAGTTGGGATGATCATCTGCATCTGGCAGAGTTCTCCTATAACAACAGTTACCATTCGAGCATTGGTATGCCACCGTTTGAGATGCTTTACGGTCGACGATGTAGAACCCCGGTGTGTTGGGGTGAGATTGGTCAGAAGGAAATGGGAAGCCTAGAAGTGGTTCAAGAAACGTCTTCAAAGTTCGATCAGATCAAAGCAAGAATGAAAGCCGCTCAAGACAGACAAAAGTCTTATGCAGATAAGCGACGACGACCAATTGAGTTTAACGTTGGCGACTATGTGATGCTTAAGGTCTCGCCTTGGAAAGGAATTATCCGTTTTAGAAAGAGAGGGAAGCTAAGTCCGAGGTACATTGGACCATTTAAAATTTTGTATCGTGTGGGGGAAGTAGCTTATAAGCTGGATTTACCCGATGAGTTAGAAGGAATTCATTCAACCTTCCATGTTTCTCATCTGAGGAAGTGTCTAGCTGATGACACGTCTCACGTGCCATTAATGGACATTGAGGTCGATGAACAATTGAACTACATCGAGCAACCGATAAAGATCGTTGATCGCAAGGAGAAGCAGCTTCGTCACAAAACTATACCTTTGGTAAAAGTAATATGGAAACACCGCAAAGGATCAGATGCTACTTGGGAAGCCGAGGATGAGATGCGCAAGTTTTACCCTAGTTTGTTTATGTAATAGTTAGGTTTCGGGGACGAAACCTCCTTAAGGGGGGAAGACTTGTAACATCCTAAAATTTATAATGTTGAATAAAGAAAGTTAGGTTAGTGATTTCGCGTTTTAATTATTAATATCGAGTAGGAGCGGGTCATGGACTTGGATTAATTGAGATAGGATAAATGAGAATGGGATTTCAGGGATATAAATACCCCCAAAATCCCAAAATATCTCATTTCTCACCAAACTCCACACACACTCCACACACTCATCAAAACACACACATACTAACCGATCAAGATTCGAAGCCGAGACCCTAGATTTTGTTGATAGATCTGAGTTGGTAAGGTAAGAACAAATCCACCAAAGCTTATATTACTGAAAATGGTTAGGATTTGATGGGTTAACCGAACCCGAAACCCAAACTGCCCAAATCGGACCCCTAAAACGTCGATTTTAGGCCGATTTGATGGTTGGGATTTGTAGGCGCCGATCATACGATTCCGTGGGTACCAAAATCGAGTTATTTGGCTAAGAAACGAAGGAGTTATGGGCAAACAGATCTGCAGCGCGATAACTTCGCCTGCAAGATTAAGTTCGCCTGTTGAACTTCGCCTTCAAGCGTAACTTCGCCTTCAAGCGTAACTTCGCCTAAGGTACAACTTCGCCTGAAGCCAACTTCGCCTAAGGTACAACTTCGCCTGAAGCCAAGTTCGCCTAAGGTATAACTTCGCCTGAAGCCAAGTTCGCCTAAGGTATAACTTCGCCTGAAGCCAAGTTCGCCTAAGGTATAACTTCGCCTGAAGCCAAGTTCGCCTAAGGTTTAACTTCGCCTAAGGTATAACTTCGCCTGAAGCCAAGTTCGCCTAAGGTATAACTTCGCCTGAAGCCAAGTTCGCCTAAGGTTTAACTTCGCCTGAAGCCAAGTTCGCCTAAGGTATAACTTCGCCTGAAGCCAAGTTCGCCTAAGGTACAACTTCGCCTGAAGCCAAGTTCGCCTAAGGTATAACTTCGCCTGAAGACAAGTTCGCCTAAGGTTTAACTTCGCCTGAAGTGAAGTTCGTTTAGAAAATAAATTAAAAACCAAATGGAAAATGTGTTAAGGCAGTTATCGAAAATAAAATTTTTCCAAGCTGACCTGGTAGCTTAACCCCTGCCAGGGGCTCTGCCCCTTGGACCCCGCTAGGGGCTGCCGCCCCTAGAACCCCGCTGCCAGGGGCGCTGCCCCCGGACCCCCGTTCGTTGTGGGTCATATATAGATAGAAATACAAAACGAGTAGTAGTAGTTAATTGATATGTGTAAATATTATACAGTTAGCCGAGCCCAGTTAAAGAATGGAATTACGATCAACGGCGAGCGTAACAGGATCCAGGTGAGTTTCTAGCCCCATTCCTTGTTATGTTTTCGGGGCTGTGTGCATACTTGATGTGTTGTTAATACATTTATCCTAAGTGATAAGTGTATGCCATATGTGATATATGTGATATGTATGAATGATTGCTTGATGGTTCGTGAACGATCTTCGGATATTGCACGTACTGTCAGGTTGTAACGTTATAAAGCCATATGTGATATATATGATATGTATGAATGATTGCTTGATGGTACGTGAACGATCTTCGGATATTGCACGTACTGTCAGGTTGTAACGTTATAAATATGGTAAGTATGATATGTATGAATGATTGCTTGATGGTACGTGAACGATCTTCGGATATTGCACGTACTGTCAGGTTGTAACGTTATAAATATGGCAAGTATGATATGTATGTTTATGTGTATGAACGTAATAAAGTTAATAAAAGAAGGAAATGACGGTTGTATGGTTGTATGGTTACGAAAAGGGTACCGAGCCCTAATAATACTCGAGGTATGATGTATGGTTGTATGGTAACGAAGAGGGAATCGAACCCTACTAATATTTTATGGTTACGAAAAGGGTACCGAGCCCTAATAATACTCGAGGTATGATGTATGGTTGTATGGTAACGAAGAGGGAATCGAACCCTACTAATATTTGAAAACAAGGGACCAGACCCTAATAATATCTGTGATGTTAGGGACCAGACCCTTATAATATCTGTGATGTTAGGGACCAGACCCTTATAATATCTGTGATGTTAGGGACCAGACCCTAATAATATCTGTGATGTTAGGGACCAGACCCTTATAATATCTGTGATGTTAGGGACCAGACCCTTATAATATCTGTGATGTTAGGGACCAGACCCTTATAATATTAGTGATGTTAGGGACCAGACCCTTATAATATCTGTGATGTTAGGGACCAGACCCTTATAATATCTGTGATGTTAGGGACCAGACCCTTATAATATCTGTGAGGTTATAGGGCGAAAGGCTCTTTAAAACGTATGATTATGAATGTAAAGAAAGTATGTAAGTAAGAAAGAAAGTATGTAAGTAAGAATGAAGGCATGAGTACTTATGTGTGTATGAAAGAAAGTTATGAGGTTAAGTACGTATGTATGTAATAAGGTATTGTATGGTATTGTATGATTAACTAGAACTCACTCAGCGTAGCTGACTTTTAGTATGCACGCAGGTGAGTAGGTTGAGACAGCTGGCTTGAGTGGAGGACACATGGCAGAAGACTAAAGCCTGGCATCTGAAGATCTGATATGTTTTATAAGTTATGTTTTGATTTTGAAAGACAAGAGGAATGTTTTAAGACATGATTATGAATCGATATGTAATGTTTTATGAAAGTTTTATATTCCGCGTAAAGTTTTTAATTAACTCTGATATTTAGAACTGTGTTTATGAGTAAATCCAACACGAAAGTAGGGTTACCGGTAAAGGGGCCTTACAAAAAGGCATGTGTCGGTGAACTCCCACTTGATACCGCATCCATATGCTTCAAGTATCCACCTTGTGTTGTGACTCTTCCACTTTATTTGGGCTTCCTCTTGGGCTCCAACTTCAGATCCTAGCTTCCATGGGCCTCCAAGTTTGGGCTTTGGCCATTGGGCTAAAATCCCATCTTGGACTATGAAGTCCATTAAGGCCCAAAACCAAAACCGTAACTTTGTTGCTTCTTCTTTTACAAAAAACATATCCTAATACATTTTTCACTAGTAAAAGAAATACAACTAATCTACTTATTATTACAAACCAATATGAAATGAATAAATAGATTACAAACCTAAATAAATGAATATTACAACCATATTGAATAAACCGAACAAATCACAAACAAACACACATCCAAAGGTCATGGCTAGGTTATGAACATCCAAATGCACATACAAATATGCAAGGTCTTAGAAGACCAAAATGGTTCCACTCTTACCCATAAAACTTTAGGCCAAGAGAAATAAAAACCGAAAGTTTCGGGTTTTGTCCAAACAAAATAATTAATCATCCACATGACTTAATTCTTCAAGATTATCACATGCATGTAAAGAATAATCTTGAGGAACCAAGGGGCAACCAAAAGCCAAAAAACTTTCGGCCATATGGTGAACCACACCATAAAACCCGAAAAATTTTAGATCTATGAAGCATGTATCCGTATAAGCGGCTCTTGATGCCATTGTTGGGTTTTAGCAAGATTATCAAAGTCCAAAATAACCATTTATTAAGGAAAACGCAGCGGAAATGAATTTTTAAATCTTTTTAACCATTACACATAAACCCGTTTATGTTAAACCCAATCTCGGATCCATATACGAATATGAATGCTATCAAAACACAACCATAGGGTGTTAACATAAATATACCTTCAAGTCTAGAAAACCAAAGGAGATGAATGCGGTTGAATGACGAGCTTCCAATGGAGGAAACCTCAAGCTTGTATACCCAACGAGCTCCAACAAACACCAAGGTTGCTAGGATCCTTAACACTTGCAAGAACAAACCCTTGTTCCTTTTCTTCTTCTTGTTCTCTGCCTCAAAGGGAGAAAAGAAAGAGAGATGTGTGTGAGAGAGAAGGTGTGGAATGCTTGGTTCAAGAATTATGATCCTCCAATTACTTCTCTTGCATGTATTGAAAGAAATAAAAGGAGGAGAGAGAAGAGGGAGGAATTTTACCACCCAAATTTAAAATCACCTTTTAATTACTTACAATTATTTACTTATAATATTTATGTTATAAAACAGATCATAAGTAACATGCAATATGTTATTTAACCAATTTAAATAGCATCTCTCAAAATATAAATTATCCATATAATTTATTTAACACACAAATGCAAATATTTAGAAAACCAATTTCCAAATATTATAAGTGTTGATATTTATTAACTAGATCATATCTAATAATAAATATCGTGGTGTTTGTCTAGCTTGTTATTGGGTATGACCCGACTTGGATCAATACGTACTAGCCACATCAACTCTAATATGTGTCTTGGGCAGATCGATTCCAACAATTTCCCACTTGCACAAGATTCATATAAGATTGAAGCAAATAGCAAATACCGCCTAACAACAGTTTACTATCCCTAATACGCATGACGAAGTGCCATTCAATAACATCATCCCCTTCAAGTCCCATACTTGAAAATGATTAAGGTGAAACTATCATTTATCCTTTTGCCACAAATGTCATGTTAAATCCAGAGACACAGAGTGATCATTCTCTGTTGATTTAACTTATCAGGCCTTAGACATTTAACTCTCAACGAATAAGAAGGACAAATCCCCTTTTGACTACGTACGTCTCTCACTATCACCTTGTACTATACTTGATCTTAGCCTTATGTACTGACATGTTTCAGAGCAGCGAAGAACTAAGTCAAAGTATAATAGTCGATGAATATCAAGACCCAATATGTATCTCAGGTCGGAGGATACTATGATGTTCGCCTTTACTCAAATTTACTTATGATCACAAATTACAAGGATTCCATACAGTAAAATTGAGGGCGGGTCAGTCCAATATTTATCCCATAAATATCTATGAACCTTGGCAGCAAACCCTTTGCTATATTCATTCCTCATGAATATCTACCAATCCAAGTTCATAATAGTCTTACTTTCATATTTGTTCCCACAAGTATGATCGACTACGGACGTTTAGAATAATCTAATTATTCACGGATTTAAACATGCTAAAATGGAACGTAACTCAAAAGCATAATCATAAACCATAATCATATGAATGAGTCAAAATAACAATTGTTCCGATATCCAAATACAAAATAGATAAATCCAATCACTAGAATATCGAAGTCCTAAGGCGCAAGTATGACCCTCATGCTTTGGCCTTTAAAGGAGCTTCGTGAGTGGATCCACAATGTTTTGATCAGTGTAAACTTTGCGAATACATATCTTTCCCTTTTCAACTTCAGCCCTTATGTAGTTAATTCTCCGCTCAATGTGCCTAGTCTTTTGATGTGCACGGGGTTCCTTGATTTGAGCAATCGCACCCTCGTTGTCACAAAAGATTTCTAGAGGGTCCTGAATGGTACGGACTACCCCTAGATCGGCAATGAACTTCCTAATCCACGCCGCTTCTTGAGCTGCCAAGGAGGCGGCGATGTATTCTGATTCTGTGGTGGACAAGGCTACCACGTCTTGTTTTGCGCTCTTCCAAGAGACAACACCACTATTTAGAATGAAGACATATCCCGATTGTGATCGAGAATCATCTCGATCAGTTTGGAAACTCGCATCAGTGTAACCCTTTACAACGAGTTCCTCTTCACCAGAGCCATATATTAGAAACATATCTTTAGTCCTTCTAAGGTATTTTAATATGCTCTTAACCGCCATCCAATGGCTAGTTCCCGGATTTTGTTGGTACCTACTTGTCATGCTCAAAGCGCATGACACATCCGGTCTAGTGCAAATCATGGCATACATGATGGATCCTATAGAAGACGCATATGGGATTCCATTCATTTTGTCTTGCTCATCCTTTGAGCTTGAACATTGAGAAGCACTCAAAATTGTTCCTCTTTGAATAGGTACCAAACCTTTCTTAGAGTTTTCCATCTTGAACCTTTTCAAGATTTTGTCAATGTATGCACTTTGATTCAAACCTATCAACCGCCTTGATCTATCCCTATAGATCCATATTCCCAGAATATAGGAGGCCTCACCAAGATCCTTGATGGAAAAACAACTACCAAGCCAGGCTTTTACACCTTCCAAGGTCGGGATGTCATTTCCAAATAGTAATATGTCATCGACATATAATACCAAAAATGTAATGATGCTCCCACTAGCTTTCTTATACACACAAGCTTCATCAGCGTTTTTGATGAATCCAAATTTCTTAACTTCATCATCAAAACGGTGATTCCAACTTCTAGATGCTTGTTTCAATCTATAGATTGATTTCTTCAACTTGCATACTTTATTAGGATGTTGTGGATCGACAAAACCTTCAGGCTGAACCATATAGACATCTTCTTCAAGGTGTCCATTTAGAAAAGCAGTTTTGACATCCATTTGCCATATTTCATAGTCATATTATACGGCTATGTCAAACAATATCCTTAGAGACTTTAACATCGCCATGGGCGAGAAAGTTTCATTATAATCAACCCCTTGAGTTTGAGTGAAACCCTTTGCTACAAGTCTAGCCTTATAAGTATCCAAGTTTCCATGCATATCAGTTTTCTTCTTGAAACCCCACTTACTTCCAACAGTTTGGAATTAAGTGGTGGAGAAACCAGGTCCCATACTTGGTTGTCATGCATGGATTGCATCTCAAAGTTCATGGCTTCTAGCCATTTATCACAGTCAGATTGTGACATTGCATCTCGGTATGTGGTTGGTTCATCAGAATCTACCACATAGCATCCATCCATGAAAATCCATATCTTTCAGGTGGAGGGCTAATTCTACCAGATTTGTGAACGTTTTGTGTGTTTTGATCAACCATTTTATCATCATCAACAACCTCTTGTTGATCGCTAGTGTCAACCAAACGTGTATCGGCTTGTGGTGCTCGATCCTCCTCGAGTTCCATAGTTCTATCAGTTCCTTCCATAAGGAACCTTTTTTCCAAGAACTTAGCCTTGCGAGCTATAAACACTTTATGCTCATTTGGATTGTAGAAGTAATATCCCATTGAATCTTCGGGATATCCTACTAAGATACACTTAGTGGAACGGCTTTCAAGTTTATCAGGGGTGTAGATCTTAACATAAGCCTCACATCCCCATACCTTTAAATATGATAATGATGGAACCTTTCCATGCCATATTTCAAAAGGTGTCCTTTCCACTTTCTTGGTTGGTGCCATATTTAAAATACGGCCAGCAGAGATCAGTGCGATACCCCAAAATGATAGAGGTAATGTGCTTCTAGCCATCATGGATCGAACCATATCCAATAGAGTTGGATTTCTCTTTTCAGACACACCATTATGCTGTGGTGTTCCGGGTGGAGTAAGTTGTGAGACTATCCCACAACTCCTAAGATGTTCCAGAAACGCATCATTGAGGTATTCACCTCCTCTATCGGATCGAAGTACTTTGATTGTTTTGTTGAGTTGATTTTGTACTTCATTTTGGAAGACTTTGAAAATTTCAAAGGCTTCATTTTTGTGTCTTAACAAGAACACATACCCATAGAGACTATAATCGTCGGTAAAGGTAATGAAGTATCTTTCACCATTCCTTGTCAATGTCCTAAAAGGACCACATACATCCGAGTGTATGATACCTAATAAGTCTTTCGCCCTTTCATTAGTTCCACTAAAGGGCTCCTTGGTCATCTTTCCCAATAAACAAGATTCACATTCATCAAATGAATCATCAATTGATTTCAAAAGACCATTCTTTTGAAGTGTATGAATGCGATCCTTGTTTATGTGACCAAGGCGACAATGCCAAAAAAAAGTTTTACTCAAATCCAATTTGAGTCTTTTGGTGCTTGCTTGGTACAACGAGTTATCAATGGATATATTATCATGAACCAATTCATAAATTCCATTAAACGGCATTGCTTTAAAATAAAAGACATCATTCATGAAAACATAAAACCCATTGTCTACAAACTTGAAATCATAACCACATTGTCTTAAAAGAGAAACGGAGATAATGTTCCTAGTCAAACTAGGAGCATACAAAATGTTTTCAAAATAACTTCCAAACCATTTGAGAGCTTCAAAACATAATCTCCTCGGGCTTGGACGTCAACCTTTGCTCCATTGCCTATGAAGAGACTTATATCTCCTTTCTTGAAATCATTTCTTCTTTTGAACACCTGCAATGAATTGCATATATGAGTTCCACATCCGGTATCCAATACCCATGTGTTAGAAGAAATAATATTAAGATCAATATGGATCATGAAAGTTGTACCTAAGGTTTGCCCCGCATCCCTCTTAGCTTTCAACTCCTTGAGATAGGTTGGACAATTTCTCATCCAATGACCTATCTCCCCACAACCAAAGCACGGATCCTCAACTCTAACCTTTAGCTTCTTTGGTTTGGGTTCCGCCTTTGCCTTTCCCTTGAATCCCTTCTTGACTTGCCCCTTACCCACGACAACCTTTGCCTTTGGTTCTGGGTGATGCCTCTCTTTCAAGCCACCCTCATTGATCGTGAGAACGGGTAAAACCTTTTTACCCATGCCGGCTTCGGCTGTCTTAAGCATTGCGGGAAGCTCACCAATGCTTTTGTCCCATCCGTTCATGTTGTAGTTCATGACGAATGTCTCAAACCTTTTAGTTAGGCCGTTTAGGATCAAATCCGTGGCTAACTCTTTTGAGACGGGACAGTTAAGCCGTTCAAGCCGATCAATGTGGCTTTTCATCTTAAGCACATAAGATGATACGGATTGGGTTTCTTCCATATGACATGCATGAAGTGCTCGAACCGTTTCGAAGCGCTCCACCCTAGCTTGAGTAAGGAACATTTCCTTAAGTTGGGTGATTATGTCATACGCCCCATGATTCTCGAAATCCTTTTGGATCTCGGGAATCATTGTTCCCAACATGAGGCAAGAAACTTGCACCGAATCTTCGGTGTATTTCAGCCAATCCGCATAGGCATCCAAGTTATTGACGTCGGGTTCATCGGGAATAGGATCGTCTAATATATAGGACTTTTTCTCTTGCTTGAGAACAATTCTCAAGTTTCGATACCAGTCCATAAAGTTATTAAAGTTTAGACGATCCTTATCCAGAATGGATCTTAGTGATAGATTATGCACATGAGGGATAATAGCGTTCTGTGGATTGTTTGCGGCCATCTATAAAAGAATTTAACAAAGTTCAATTTAGTATTTTCGATATCAATAAATTTTAATCTTTAATACCCTTTAATGTCTCCAAGACAATTATTGATTAAAATCTAGAATCCAACGTTTCATTCAAATAGTAGTTAGGTGACCTCTATCCTACAATTCAAATTAACAAGGTAGTCAACGTTTGACAATTGCAACCGTTTGCAACTTCTAGTTTTATGGGTTCGGTTAAACATCGTATGTTTAGTTGACATGTTTAATCCCATCAACACCTTTGAACGCCATGTTCCGGTGACCCGATTCACATGGTTTCAAATCAATTCGTCCTACTTACACACACGTATGAGTTTACACATACAAGTGGTTAGGTGACCCTCATCCCAAAAGTATTGTAAAACCACCACAAGATCACAAGTTTTCTTAAATGTGGTTAGGTGACCCTATTCCACGATTCAAGTCTACAAGTGACTTAAGTGTCGAATAAAAGGATGGTGTTCAACTTGTTTTTAAAAGAGATTTTTTTGTTTTCAAAATTCTAGATTGGAAAACTATATAATGTACCTTCCATTTGCATGCATTGAAATGTATGGTACCGTTGAAAACCAATTTTCAAATTCCTTTAAATAAAACCCATTTTATTATGAAATCATTAATAGTTAATAAAACCAGTTTTATCACTTAATAATTTCAAAGGAATCACTTTTATGCTAGTTGTTGATTTTAATTGTTAACATCCAAACATGACAAAATAATAAAATTAAAACAACCATACAAGCAAAAAATATTATCACATATCCATAACCATAGCCACCTAAAGAGACAACACTTGTCGACCGAAACAAGTGTGTCAAAAGGTCTCTCCTAAGGGACGAGAATGATAAAAGGCATGTGTCGATGAACTCCCACTTGATCCCGCATCCATATGCTTCAAGTGTCCACCTTGTGTTGTGACTCTTCCACTTTATTTGGGCTTCCTCTTGGGCTCCAACTTCAGCTCCTAGCTTCCATGGGCCTCCAAGTTTGGGCTTTGGCCATTGGGCTAAAATCCCATCTTGGACTATGAAGTCCATTAAGGCCCAAAACCAAAACCGTAACTTTGTTGCTTCTTCTTTTACAAAAAACATATCCTAATATATTTTTCTCTAGTAAAAGAAATACAACTAATCTACTTATTATTACAAACCAATACGAAATGAATAAATAGATTACAAACCCAAATAAATGAATATTACAACCATATTGAATAAACCGAACAAATCACAACACAAACACACATCCAAAGGTTATGGCTAGGTTATGAACATCCAAATGCACATCCAAATATGCAAGGTCTTAGAAGACCAAAATGGTTCCCCTCTTACCCATAAAACTTTTGGCCAAGAGAAATAAAAACCGAAATTTTCGGGTTTTGTCCAAACAAAATAATTAATCATCCACATGACTTAATTCTTCAAGATTATCACATACATGTAAAGAATAATCTTGAGGAACCAAGGGGTAACCAAAAGCCAAAAAACTTTCGGCCATATGGTGAACCACACCATAAAACCCGAAAATTTTTAGATCTATGAAGCGTGTATCCGTATAAGCGGTTCTTGATGCCATTGTTTGGTTTTAACAAGATTATCAAAGTCCAAAATAACCATTTATTAAGGAAAACGCAGCGGAAATAAAGTTTTAAATCTTGTTAACCATTACACATAAACCCGTTTATGTTAAACCCAATCCCGGATCCATATACGAATATGCATGCTATCAAAACACAACCATAGGGTGTTAACATAAATATACCTTCAAGTCTAGAAAACTGAAGGAGATGAATGCGGTTGAATGACGAGCTTCCAATGGAGGAAACCTCAAGCTTGTATACCCAACGAGCTCCAACAAACACCAAGGTTGCTAGGATCCTTAACACTTGCAAGAACAAACCCTTGTTCCTTTTCTTCTTCTTGTTCTCGGCCTCAAAGGGAGAAAAGAGAGAGAGATGTGTGTGAGAGAGAAGGTGTGGAATGCTTGGTTCAAGAATTATAATCCTCCAAATACTTCTCTTGCATGTCTTGAAAGAAATAAAAGGAGGAGATAGAAGAGTGAGGAATTTTCCCACACAAATTTCAAATCACCTTTTAATTACTTACAATTATTTACTTATAATATTTATGTTATAAAACAGATTATAAGTAACATGTAATATGTTCTTTAACCAATTTAAATAACATCTCTCAAAATATAAATTATCCATATAATTTATTTAACAAACAAATGCAAATATTTAGAAAACCGATTTCCAAATATTATAAGTGTTGATATTTATTAACTAGATCATATCTAATAATAAATATCGTAGTGTTTGTCTAGCTTGTTATTGGGTATGACCCGACTTGGATCAATAAGTACTAGCCACATCAACTCTAATATGTGTCTTGGGCATATCGATTCCAAAATTATCCTAATTAAATAATAACACACCATTTAATAGAAAAAATTCTTTTAATTATTATTATTAAAAGTAGGATGTTACACTTATTCATGAAACTTGTTTCCATTTCAATTTCCAAGACTACCTTTGTTTGTTTGTAACTCGAATGGAAAAAATTTATTATACCATCTCTAATTGAAGAACGTTGCAAAAATTTGTGTGTGTGGGTGGGGGGGGGGGGTGTTCAAAAAATTAAGATAACGTGGATGTAAGAGAATGTAGAAGAACAAAAAATCTTCAGGTAAGAGAGAGTTTTTGTGAATAGTGGATATTATCAAATAAAGAAGAGAAAGTTGAAAGAGGGATGATGTGGCAAAATAAAATTGTAAAAATAGAGATGGTCTTATCTTTTTAACTTGTGTACAAACATTTAATTAAATCAAGAGACACAATTTATAAAGGAAAATTGGATTTCAATTATCCAAACTATTAACCATTGGCCACCAATAATCCTTACTAAGACTACTCCTATTGGCAATCTCACAATCTCAATCTTACATTATAAAATTAATTTCTCTCTCTTCAATCTACATAATTTAACTCATCCCAATCTTTTATACACATTCACAACCCATCCCAACTTAAAAAAAATGTTTTTTTAACGAAGTCCGTTTTTAATAAAATTTATATCGGAATGTTCATAATTTTTTTTAAGAAATATCGTGTATTTAATTATTTTTTTTAGTTAGAATATTAAAAGTTAATTAAATAATTAAGTTATCGGAGGTTAGTTTGGATTGCAATCTAGGTTTGCTCCACCAACCTAGATTGGCAATCTAGATTGCATTATTTTCTTTTTTCAATTTCTTTTTTAATTTTGGGCTCACCAATCTCATTATGAGATTGCCAATGGAAGTAGTTTAACAATGTGACTAGTGGCAATCTCAACTTTCGTTGTTTTTACCAAAAACAATCATAGTCTAACAAATTATTAACCCCGTTAGTTTTTTTTTTCTTTTAAGTTAGTGTGAAATGAACTAAATACGCTGACTAATAAAAAAAATATAGTTAATAAAAAACCTAGCAGCACCCTTATTTTTTTATCCCCTCTTAGTGGTTGTGTTCGAACTTAACACCACACAACCACTAGGTTTTCTACGTTTAGAAATAGACGATCGCCAACAACTTACTTTACACCACTGCCCAGATCTCTCTATGTCTATATCATGTTTTGTGTTGCTTCATAGATTCTTGTAGGAAATATAAGGCAGGCAAACGGGCTGTGGTTTTATGGGGTGATGATGGTGTTTCATGGGAAAATGGTGGAGAAGGAAACTGGAGTGAGGGGAATAGTCAGCAATGTGGTCGTCGGAGTGCGGCTATGTCGTGTCCGGAAAACGAGGGGCGGTGGTGACTATCTTTGGGGGTGGGGGGGGGGGGGGTTGTGTGATATGGTGTTTCTGATTCAAATTTGAGATGGACGGAGGCGACATTCAGATTTGTTGCGGGCGCCGGGCAGTTGAAGGTGGTCGGAAAAGCCTTACGTCGGATGACGAGGAGGAAGTGTGGATGGTTATGGTTTTACGTTTTTTTATCAGCTCTGTTTTTTTATTTTCCAGTAAGGGTATTTTGGTTATTTAACACCAACTTAAAAAATATATAACAATTTATGAATTGTTAGACTGAGATTGTTATCGATAACCATAATTAAGTAGCATTAATCTTTTTTACTAAAATAATAAAAGAAAAATAAACCCACCCCCTCTTCGGTTCACCAAGCCCGACAACACATATGTCATCTGAATCATTTTTTTGTTTGTCACACCACCTACGACACTAACACATCTCCTCCTTTATAACTTGGTTTCGGCTTCACAAACACCCAAAATTATATATTGCAGTCATGATATGATTTATTGGTTTCACCAACCAAAAATGAAAATCTACGGTGAATTTTTCGTCTTTAGAAACACCTAAAGTCATAACATGTTTAATAAGTAAGGAGTTTTTGAAAATGAAACTAGCGGTCTCTTTGAACTCGTTACTTTTGATGACCTCACAACACTCTTTGTTCAGGTAGCGGAATTAATGGTATGGACAACACCATTAATTTGGAGGTACCGGTAATCATGTTCTGATGAAGTCACAATGTTCAGAAGCATCACTAATGATGCATTAATACTTGGTTATATATATTGAACTTCCACAAGCCAATATCAATGGTGATGCCTCTTTATTTTGGTATTGGATTTTGGGAGATAGCATTAATAAACAATTTGTCCCCTTATGGGAACTAAACAAAAACAATTCCTTTATATTGGGGATAACCATAATTGTTGAAATTTGTTGTGTTATGTATTAGTATATTTAAATTCATGAATAACTAGCTAACTTGTTTATAGTTAATTAAAGCTCTGTGAGACTAACGTTGAATTAAAACTATTGTGAATCAATTGTTTGATTTACATAAAGATGAAAATGGATAAAGAGCAGAGACAAAAAGCATTAATGTTTATTGGAGATAAATATCGGGCATGACCTGTTTTCAAAATCATTTCATGCATCCGCGAAATGGGTTTAATAAACGGGTCTATTAGATTTTAATATGTGTCAACCTTATTGTTGATGATGATGCCTCCTCATTCCATTAATATCTCTCATATATAATGGAAATTTCTAAGGATGTGTTTCGTGCTGCGTTGTGATCTAGGTGAGTTTGCATGAGAAATAACGCTAGTGTTGTGTCAAAATATCTTGATCGGTATAGAGGTAGGGTACCAAAAAAACCCAAATACCCTTAAGTACCACCCGCGGGTCATAGAGGAGCCTCTCACATATCACCCGCGGGACATATGGATCACCCGCATATCACGGTAGAGGAAGAACGTCCTCATACCACACACGGAAGCATCCTGGCACCCTCAGAAGTCATCCGCAGGGCAAGACATCGGTCCGCCAAAATGATTGGAGGGCAATGCCAACTGGACAGCTGTTAGTAACTAACTACCCTCTAGAAGAACGCTCACGATTGTTACTTGAGGAATACGTAACTTGCCTACCAACGAATGAGGGACACCTGGCCAGGTTGTTATAACCGTGCACATGGCCAGGGTACAATCCGTCCTATCATTGGGTGACGTGTGTCCAAGTTGTTATACCCATACAGATGAGATGTATAGTTCAACCTATCACAAGAGGACACGCGTCCAGGCGGTTATCGAGATCTTCTAGAAGATGACAGCTGGCTCAATCACCTTCCTACATCATTCGGCTATAAATACCTTGTCAACCTGCATGAGGTATTCATTCACTCACGGGTATTCTTACTCACATATACTTTGACTACTCTTAGTCTGTTGAACTTCGGTACTTTCTCCTTTACGAACATTACTGATTCTCACGCCGTAGGGTGGCCCCACCTTGTCCTTCCTGTAACGAGACTCACGGTGTCTGTTTTGCAGGTTCCGGTCACTGGACTTTGGGAAGTTGTGCTCATACCGTGTTAATAGTTATCGTACTTTACACTGTGGACTCATTGGATCCAGGACCCATACCAGGGGATCGGATCCGTGTTTCTTCATTGGCGCCATCCGTTTTGGTGTTAGAACTGCACAATTTTTTCTCCGTTGGTTTTTTGGTTCGTATAAAGTATGAGTAAACTTCCTGAGAGGCCGACGGGAACTCCTGTACAAACACCACGTGTTGATAATACTGATGCACCTGAGGGTTTTGCTTCCAGTATTTTTGCACGTGGCTTAGCTTCAGGTTCACGTGCCACCGGTGCAACGCCGGAAGGTCGTACCCTTGAGCGTGTTGTTGCACCAGCCGGACCAACTCCCACCGATTTGGGATGTGTTACAGCTCCGGAGGGTTCCAATTTCGGCAGGTCAGGGACAAATTACGAAAGAGACTTGCCGTACTAGATCAGTTCTGGACCTAGAAGATGATTCCATAGAATCTGAACTAGCAAGATCTCATCGTCATGAGTCCAGATCTGGAGGATTATTGTCTCCGGACGAATGGTTACGCGTGCAACAAGAGAGTTTGGCGGCTGAATACGAACGCAGGGTACGTAATGAACGTTATCATGCCCGTTCTTTGACTTACAAAGAATCTCCTTAGAGATCTCTTTCGCCTCCTCCAACGGTGAGAGGAAGTCAAATTCGTTACAGCCTACAAACTGGCCAAGAATTCATTGAACTGCGATGGTTACGTCCTCGCCCTCTCATAGACATTCGGATGCCTTCTTACCTAGACGAATATGACAACTATGACTCAACCTATCGCCCAGAAGATAGCTTCTATACGGGTATCAGTAGGATGAGTTCAAGAGCAAGAAGCAGTCGCCCACGTGACATCGTTCGCCATACCGAGTATCACAGCGATTCTGAGGAAGATTTCACCAAACCATATCGTCCGGCAGCCTTTGCCGAGAAGTCAAAATTCATAGCTAGCATTGTGACAGCACCCTTTCCTGTCAATGCTAAGATACCTATAATGGTAGGCAGGTACAATGGCATGACTGATCCAAGTGATCATCTGCAGAACTTCGTGGCGGTAGGTGGCGTGAGCGGATGGACGCTCCCTTATTGGTGTCACATCTTCGCATTACCACTAACAGGGGCAGCGAGGGAATGGTTCGAAAAACTCCCTGATGGTCAAATCTCTAGTTGGGATGATCTGGTGAAGAAGTTCTCACAACAGTTCAGCCAACAGAAGAAGCATCCGCGTGACCAATCAGAGATTCTGGTTGTTATCCGCCGGGATAATGAGTCCATAGAAGATTCATCACCAGGTTCAATGACGAAAGCCTGAACATTGGTGGGATAAGTAGAGACATGCTCCGCGGTGCTTTTTGCAAAAACGTCAAAGTGTGACGAATTGATCCGCACACTCACTGGCAGGGATGGAACGCCAAAGGAGTGGGATGATCTTATGACTGCGGCAATGATATTTGCCAATACTGAAAAACATTGGGGAATAACAGTTCAAGACAGAAATTCAAAGTCGAGTTTCAAACTCCACGACCCAATAAACAGGCAAAGGGGCCAATCTGGTCAAGACTTCAACCAAACACAGAGGTATCAAAACCATTTGATGCAATATCTCTCATCGGCAACAAGAACAAGGCAGGACCAGCAAGTCGAGGTCCTAACAGATGGACTCCTCTTTCAAAAACTCCCGCCGAGATTCTCACCACTGAGAATGTAAATTTTCAAAAGCCACAACCGCTCACAAGGAGATCGTTCCTTGACAATAAAAAGCATTGTTTGTTCCATAATGACATTGGCCATAATACGAATGAATGCAATGCTTTAAAAAGCGAAATCGAAGCGGCTGTGAAGTCCAGTAAACTAGGACACCTGGTGAAAGATGGAAAGTCGGGGACTGGTAAAGCTCCTATGCTGTACAACCAGGGCCCATCCAAAAAACAAGTCAAGGAGTTGAACGTCCATATGATCCAGGGCGGACACAAGACGGGAGGAAAGAGAAGAGAATGTGACGAAGAGGAGTGGAAAAATGAACCAGTAATATTTCCACGAGTGAAGGGAGGACCCAATAACAAGAACCCCCTGATCATTACCGCCCTCTTCGGTCATTACCGTTCTCAATATGTGTTCTTTGACACTGGGAGTACATCGGATATCATGTACGAACAATGCGTTGAACAACTTGATGATGAGGACAAAGAAAGATTGAAACCCATCCATGCTTCAGTTTCAGGGTTTGAAGGAGAAATAATGCATCCTCGAGGGGTGATCTCTTTCCCAGTCACCCTAAGCGATGAAACTCATTCAAGGACCGAGGAGGTTGAATCCCCAGTTCTACCTGCAATGTCGAAACATGACATTATCCTCGGACGAGAAGCCATTGGTGACTTCAACGCTCATCCGTCAACTTCTCACGATGTGCACCGGTGTGGCAATAATTCATGTCAATCGACATTGCTTTGCAACTGAGAGTTCAAAGCCCAGCAAGATTCCAAAACAGGCTCAACGAACTGAGCTTGAAAAGTGGGTTTTGAACAAGAAGTTTCCTGATCAAACTATAACGATCGGACCCACTATATCCGAGATAGTAAGGACCTTTCTGAAACAGTTGTTGTCAAAAAATATTGATGTCTTTGCATGGCAACCCGTGGACATGTCTGGTGTCCCGCGGAGCATTGCGGAACACAAGCTGAGGGTAAACCCTATGTTTACACCAATTGTTCAAAAACAGCGTAAGATGGGTCCAGAACAAACAAAAGCAATGAATGAGCAAGTCCAGGACCTCTTACAGGCTGGAATCATCCGACTAATTCAGTATCAAACCTGGGTCGCCAATCCGGTTATAGTTCCCAAAAGCAACGGGACGTGGCGGATGTGCATAGATTTCAAGGATCTTAACAAGGCGTGTCCCAAGGATTGCTATCCTTTGCCCGAAATAGATCTCAAAGTTGATGTTGTGGAACCATTCAAGTTCAAATGCTTCCTGGATGCCTACAAAGGCTATCATCAGATCCACATGGCTGCAGGCGATGAAGACAAAACAACATTTCGCACCGATCAAGGCACTTTTTGCTACAAAATGATGCCTTTTGGATTGAAGAATGCAGGTGCCACATATCAACGGTTGATGGATATAGCGTTTAAAGGACAAATTGGTCGAAATTTGGAAGTTTATATGGACGATCTTGTGATCAAAAGTGTTGAGGAAGACCAGATGTTGAGGGATATCGAAGACATTCGAAACCTTGAAGAGCATCAACATGAAGCTGAATCCAGCTAAATGTTCTTTCGGGATGGAGGAAGGAAAATTCCTCGGAATAATTGTCACGGGTGCGGGCTTCAAAGCTAATCCGGATAATGTCCAAGCTGTAGCCCGCATGCCTTCTCCCTCCTCTCTCAAGGAAGTCTAAACACTCAATGGTCGATTGGTTGCTTTGAATCGTTTCTTGGCAAATCATGCAGCCAAGTCTTATCCTTTTGTATCAACACTGAGGAACTACCTCAAGAAAGCACAGTTTAGATGGACCGTGGAAGCCGAACAAGCTTTCTTGGAGGTTAAAAAATGTTTGATGGAACTGCCCACGTTGACAGCATCTCACGTGGGAGAACCTTTAACGATGTACTTGTCAGCATCAGACATTGCTATCGGGGCTGTCCTTCTGACGGATAGAAAAAACGTTCAAACACCGATCTATTATGTCAGCAGAACACTGTCAGACCCGGAGACAAGATATTCCATGCTGGTAAAACTGGTCCTAGCACTGGTCTACGCAGCACGACGCCTCCGCAGATACTTTCAAGGGCATCCCATCAACGTTTTAACTGGATATAAGCTCAAAAACGTCCTCAGCAAGCCGGAATTGTCTGTGCGATTGGCCAAATGGACCATCGAGCTTGGTGAACACGCAATAGAACATAAACCTAGGCCAGCAATCAAAGGGCAGGTATTGGCGGACTTCTTCATAGAAGTCCCACAACATAAAGAAAAAGAATGCTTGATCGAGCAGCAATCCCAAGCACCTCCGGATGAAGGACAAATTTGGTCGTTGTTCACGGACGGAGCTTCAAGTAGTGAAGGATCTGGCGCAGGCCTCAGGCGAGTCAATCCCGAAGGCCATGAGTTTACTTAAGCCATAAAGTTGGACTTCAAAAGCACCAACAATGAGGCGGAGTATGAATCTTTTTTGGCAGGCTTACGGATAGCCTGAAAGCTTGGGTTAAACATTTGGAATCCTGGGTGGATTCCATGTTGATTGCGGAACAGATCAACGGCACGTATGAAGCAAAAAATGACATCATGGCTTCATATGTGTCACAGGAGAAAGATTTGATGCTTCAGTTCTCCTCATGCAAGGTAGGGATGGGCAAATTCGGGACTGGTACCGGTTGGTACCGGTACCGAAATCGGTACCGATTAGGTATAGTAGGTACCGAATCGGTACCAACGTTTTGAGTTTCGGTACCGGAACGGTACGGGATCGGTATTTCCCGAAATTTCCCGAAATTTTACCTTAAATACCGGTACCGTCCCGGTCTTGTCCCGGTCCCGTACCGGTACCAAGAATCCGCGAAATTCGGGACCGGGATTTTCGGGACCGGGACCGGTCGGTACCGGTACGATTCCGATCTCATCCCTAGTGCAAGGTCATTCACATAAAAAGAAGCGAGAACAAATCAGCAGATGCTCTCAGTAAATTGGCTTCAACAAACTTCGAACATTTTGCCAAAGAAATCTGCATCAAAATATTAGATCGCCCGTCTGTTCCACAACACCAAGTATTAGTGATCCAAACGGGAGTGGAATCCTGGATGACGCCCATTATAGCATACCTGTCATCCGGAGCCCTCCCAGAAGGAAAAGCAGCGGCCCGGAAGATAAAGCACAAAGCCTTGAACTATCAGTTACATGACGGTGTTTTATACCGACTTTCCTTCCTCGAACCACTATTCCGAGGTGTAGATGCTGAGGACGGGAACTATCTGATTAGAGAAGTTCATGAGGGCATATGTGGTCTTCACGCTGGCCCGCTCATGGTCGTAGCAAAATTAATGAATGCCGGATATTATTGGCCAGGAATGCATTTGGATGCTGTGCACGAAATCAGAAAGTGTGATTCATGCCAGCGTCATGCTCCTAACAAGCTATGACCAAAGAACGAGTTAGTTCCAGTCACTTCGGCTTGGCCGTTCCATAAATGGGCGATCGACATAATGGGACCTTTCACCGAAGCCCCCGGACGTGTCAAATTCTTGATAGTAGCCATCGACTACTTGACAAAGTGGGTGGAAGCTAAACCGGTTGCTTCCATAATAGCAGCAAGTGTTAAGAAGTTCCTATGGGAATTCATAATATGCCGGTTTGGTCTTCCTTTGGAACTCGTTAGCGATAACGGAACTCAGTTCGCGGACAGTGGGCTACAAGAATGGTTGAAATAATTACACATTTCTCAAATCTTCACCTCTGTAGCTCACCCGCAAACGAATGGTCAGGTTGAGAGAACCAACCGGACGATCAAGGAAGGAATCAAAGCAAGATTAGGGACTAAACGGACGGGCTGGGTCGACGAATTGCCCCATGTACTATGGGCCTTCCGCACTCAAAATAATTCCAGCAATCCTGAAACCCCCTTTAGTCTAACCTATGGCACCGAAGCCATGATTCCAGTCGAGATTGGAATCCTATCTGCCCGAGTTTTATTGATTGATGACAATGATCATGAACTCCGGATGAATCTTGACCTCCTCGAGGAGAGGAGAGAACTAGCATCGATCCGCGAGCATAAATACAAAAGCCAGTTGCAAAAGTATTATAACTCGCGGGTCCAAGATGTGAGTTTGATGCGGGAGACTTTGTCTTCCGCAACAATGAAGACTCCGGGCAGGAGCTTCCGGGCAAGTTGGCCCCAACTTAGGAAGGACCTTATAAATTCAGAAAGTTTTATTTAAAGGTTCATACAAGTTAGAAAAGTTGGATGGGACTGAGATCCCTAGAACTTGGAATGTGGCCCAACTAAAGAAATGCTACATATAGTTTGTTTTTCTCTTTTGGCATGCGTGCCTAATCAGATATTCACAACCTATGTAATTTCACCTTTTGTAATTTGGCTTATGCCTCATTTATAGAAATTTTCATTTTAGTCGTTTAAGACTTGTATTGTTATGTAATCCTTTATTGGCATACAAAGAAGATCCCCCACACACTTATATTATGAAATATAAACAAAGTGCACCGGATATAAAAATAAGCCTTCTTTATTCGTACAAAATAGATTACAAAACAAAGAGAGTTTAATTACGAAGAAAAAGGAAAATCTATCTATGATGCGACATCATTATGTCCCGCACCTTCTCCTCACGCACCCTCAGCATCTTCTTCATCAAGGTCAAGAAGAAATTTTAACTGCTCGATGCTATCCTCCTTATCCGCAAGCTCGGATATCTGCTCCGCCAAAGAAAATTTCAAAGAATCAAAATCCTTTGTTTTTTATTTAAGGACGGCAGTAGTATCCTGGCCGGCCAAAATACACTTTTCAGGAACCCTAGAAGTCGGGCCAAACTTGTAGCCTTCCTCAAAGCCTAATTGGCGGCCAGCTTGCTTGGACACCTTCAGGAGAACAACAACACAGTTCCCAAGCTCATCACTCGTCCGAACATCGGAGATGACGTGTCAGAACAATTATGCATAAGTAACTCTAAACACTTAGATTATTTACAACAAAAACAAGGTACATACCTTGGGGATCGCCTCCACCAATAGCCATTTCTGGTCTGCCTTGGCCCGGACAAGCTCCATCTTATGACCGGTGCACTCCAAGGCTTGATCTGGGTTCTTGGCATTAAGGTCAGACAAACGCTTGTCCTTGTCCGCCGATTCAGCTCGTAGAGCCTCCATCAATTTGGCTTGTTCATCAATTAATTTGGCTTGTTCATCCAATTGTTTCTGGAGAACAATCCTGGCTTCTTCGGCAGCAGATCGAGCAACCTTCTTCGCTTCCAGAGCCTGGCAGGTTTCTCGGGCCTCGTTTATAGCTTTAAGAGCTTCCTCCTTGGCATCGGATGCGGATGCCGCCAGCTCATCCCATTCCTCATTCATCGCTAACCAGTCCCTAGTTATTTCTTGATTGGTGGAAATAGTATTCGCCAAACGATAAGAATTGGAGTTCAGTCATTCTTGGAGAATACTACGGCGACGTCGCTCCCTTTCAGCGGGAGGAAGACTTTCCCGCAGATATTCAAAGCATAAGTCCACATCGCGAAATGTTGAATCTCTACGAAGAGACCAACATGGACGATGCGGGGTAGGGTCTTCCCCTTGAGGAGCTGGAGAGGTCTGCGGGACATGAGGGAACATGCTCAAACCTCCTTGATCTCTAAAAGGATGGACATTATAAGAAGGTGACATACTGACACGATCAGTATAGTCAGCCTCCTTGTTCTTCATATGAGAGTCATCCGCCACCTCAATGGGCTCCTTAGCACTATTAAGTGGTGGTGGCGAAAGAGGAGTAGAACTCTTCAGACCTGAAACACCTTCAATAAGGTCATTTAGGTTCCGTGAACAACATTAAAAGTTGGTTAGAAACATTCCAATCCATAACAGTTAACGAATGGAAAAAATTGGTTAACTTACCCAACGAAGGGTCTTCTGCGTCGAGCTGGTCCAAACGCGCCTCAAGGCAGCAGGCTTTGCTTTCTTGGACTTCTTTCTTGGGGCGGCCTTGGCAGGATTAACCTTGCGCTTGCCAACCACCTTTGAAACATCCGCATCAGCAACTGGATGTTCACCTTCAGTAGCGACATCGTCAAGTTGGGGATGGTTCCCCCCCGAAGCAGTGTCAACATCATCTTGACCCGCTGCCTGACTAGTATTGGCTCTATGGCAGGTAAGACCTGCAATTGATCCCACAGCGTTATTAACATCTACTGTAAAACTTCCTTCGCAAAGCGATGACTCTTCGCTGGATGAAAAGAGTACAATCACCCCACTAGAAGTAATAGCAGTCACAGGTCGAGGTCGTAGAAAGCCCTCACCTTTTTGAATGCATTCTTCAACATTGTCCTCACCTTTGGCGTACATCGCCTCAGAAACTATTGGTTCCGGGCGAAACGCGGTGGGAAACACAAAATTAGGGCGGGTACGCTCAAGAAAAGGCACATCCTTTTCATCGATTGGGCGGCGTACCATCATTCCCCCCTCATGATCTAACAAAGTGCTGAAGGCAGAACCCTCACCTGCACAAATAATGATAACAGTCAGAAATTAGAGCTATGTCAAAGCAAGAGAAAAAGTACTCTCAAACTTACTCTTGTCAGTCTGCTCGTAGTAAGGTTCCAAGGAAGGAAATGGCCATAGACTGCTCATCTTTGCACTCACCATCGCCCCTTCATGGATTGGGCGCATGGGATTTGGAGTGGCAGTCAGGGCTGTAAACCAGGGAAGCCCCTCATGGGCAGCAGCCGGAACCACTGGCATGGTCTCCTCCGCCTTCCGACGGGTCATCGGGAACGGAATAACCTCCTCCCGGATCCAAAAGAACTTCGGCTTCCAGCCGTGTAGACTTCGGATCCATTCCGTGCCTATAACATTCTTCCCTATGGAAGCAAAGCTATACCATCCATCGCGGAAGGTCATTTTATAGAAAACGGCAAACATGCCAATAAATGGTTCAAAATCTCGAACTTGACAACAGAATTCGAAGTGACGAATTCTCAACATCCCAAAAGGATGGACCTGGGATATATGAATCCCATAGGTTGTCAAGACTGATCGAACGAATTTCGTCACCGGAATTCGGAAGTTTCTGGTCGTAACATGGTCCACATACACATCAATCTTCTTTGGCGACGGACTAGTGGCAACAGAACCTTTCGCCGGACGTTCTGGCTTCCATTCAGGTGCCAGGCCGTATACGTTAACAACGTCATCAAAGTCTTTATCTTTAAGATTCACAACGACGACATGGATGGTAGGGGTACCTTTCTTTTCTCCGGCCATCTAATAAGAAGAAGAAGAAAATCTCAGAAAGTTTTATGCTTTGAGTGTTTGAATGAAAGAGAGTCTGAAAGTGATAAGGGTTGAATGAAATCACAAGTGATATATTTATACTCATCGCAATTAATGCGACTGATGGAGTGCCAGAGGAGATAGAAACCGCGGACCACCAGATGAATGACACGTCAGGCGGGAGGTTCAAGAAATGGTAAACAGGCTGTCAAGGGCGTCATACACGTCTTGTCAGTTTCCCCTAAGAAGTCTCTCTCCGCCATGTCATCACGACTATCTAATTCTCAAAAATTTCTAATTTCAAAAATCTCTTAAGGATATTTTCCTTAAAACTGTTGGATACTCACAAAAGACAAAAAAGTTCTTTCTCATTAATTGCTCAAAAGATGATTACAAAAGTGGAAAGAAAAATTACAAGTTATAAAGCATCTTAACCTATTCTAAGGGTTTGAGGTCGTTTTGTCTTTCGGATCCCTCTGCAACTTTAGCTCCGCCTCAAGCTCTTGGATTCGAGTGCCTTGAAGGGCCACTTGATTTTCCAAAGCTGAGTTTGCTTCTTGAGCCCGGGCCAAATCGTCTTTTTCTTTTTGGGTCTTAGCCCGGGCAGCCTCAAGAAGGGAATTTTGTCTTTCACAAGCCTCCTTCCATTGGCGAGCAGCGGTAGCATTTCGATCTTACTCGCCCTTGAGGGCATTCTCCGCATCCATCTGCTTCCATTTAGCAGTCATGGAGGCCAAACGATGCCCCCCAGCTTCTTTCCTTGCAGCTTCAAGGGCTCGAGAGGATTCACCTAACTTCCCGCCCATTGTACACCATTCATGTAAGACTTCTTGGCTACCGACTAAAGCATTAGCCAAGTGATAAGCTACGTCTGTATGAAGGTCGTGGCGAGAAAGGTCACCTTGGTGCACCATTTCGGCCGGTGGCACGCAATGCTTAATAAAACTCATGCAGACCATGGGGTCAGTGAACCGGGATCCATTATGTGATGTCCCATGGAGGGACAAATAAATCATGCTTATCACCCAAGTTCGTGTCCCCATAATAACGGTAACCTGAAGGTTCAAGACGAACTGGGAAAGAAGATGACTGTTGTGGAGGAGGACGAGGAGGAGACTCATCGATCCTGAAACCCTTCTCATTAATAGCAGGATTGTTCTGCTGGTCACCAGTAACACTCCCAGTCTGAAAAAGATAGTCAAAACGATTATCTGTCCTAGACTGGTTGTTGAGTTCTTCCGCTAAAGTGTCAACCGGGGGAGTCGACGCCCTCTCTTCTATAATAGTCTCAATCGAAGGAGAGGTCGGTCGATCTTCCATATTAATATTACTCGGAGGAGTAGAAGGCTTGTCCTCCGCCTCTCTTTCTGGAGAAGGAGTTGGAGTAGGCAACCTCTCATATACATCTTCCGGAAAGATCAGCGGATCTGCACAAAAAACTACACTTAGCTAACAACCCAAAATAGTAAAGTACTTCAAGGGTAATACATACCTTCTATCGTATCAATGCGATCAGCAAGATTGTACTGTGGCTTCTTGGGACGACGAGTTTTCCATTTCTTCTTTGAAGGTCCCGCCTCAGTGTTCACAGTCTTGGTACCTGCTTGGCTTGCTTGAAAAGCCAAGAAAGCTCTCTTTCTCTCCAACTCTGCCAATAAATGGGAGACATAAGAAGATTCAGGTGCATCGCCATCGTTATCCCTCTCCTCTTGAGAGGCGGAAAATTCAGAAGCATCACCATCATCATCGTCTGATGATAGGATGGCGATCATCCCGTCAGATGTAAGGGCATTAAGAGGAGGAGGGTTTAGAAAATACGCACATGTTTCAAAGGTGGCATCCGAAACAATGGGCTCAGGTCGCACCTTCTTTGGAAAAAGGAATCGGGACTTGGTTTTCTCAAGGATTGGTAGGTCCCCTGCCCACACCAGGGCCTCTTCAGGTAGCGCCCGCATTGGTGTTGGTTCCGCCATTAGGGTGCGAAACCAATCACACCCCTCATGAGCAGCTGTAATAACGTCCGGAAGAACGCTATTAACAGGACGACAGACCATGGCAACAGGTACCACGTCCTCGGAGATCCAGAAAAACTTACTACGCCAGTCGGAAGATCCCTTATCGACTTCATAACCAAGACTCCTATCGGAGAAGCCTTGACATGTAAACCAACTGTCACGGTTGGCAAGACGGTAAAAAACTGGAAAACGGTCAACATGCGGCACCAGTTCACGTGCTATACACACAAATTCGTAGTGACGAATTCGCATGACAGCACGTGGGTGCAGTTGGGAGAGATGAATCCCATAGGCAGTTAGCACCTTCATGAAAAATTTCGTTATAGGGAGACGGAAATTTCCATAAACGAAGTAATCCAAATAGACGGCCATTTTACCAGGTGGTGATAAATTGGCTATGGAACCGGGAGAAGGAAATTCCGGTTCCCACTCTGGTTGAATGCCATACGTCTCTCGCAACTTTTCATATTCTAAATAGTCCCATGAAACTTCTATCTCGTCAATTTTAGTTTGAACGTTCGACATTATAGAAAGGTTTGATAAGAGAATCTGAGAAAGTTCGGTGACTTTATCAGAAAGAAAGTAAAGAAGATAATCAGCGAATAAAGGTGATAAAACTTCGAATAAAAGATTTCTCTTCCTTTTATACCCATCGCAATTAATGCGATGGGATATGAACAGTGGAGAGAGAAAGTCATCGCCTAATCATCAACCGCCACGTCACGCGGGAAATTCGAAAAAGAGAAAAAGTTGCACAGTCGGGTACAGTGACAGCCGTCAAAAACGTTCCATCATCGGTTCATGCGCCTGCGAGTGGTCAACTTGTCCTTTTTTCATGATTATCTATACCTACCGAAGATATTTTCTACCTAACTTCAAAATTCAAAAACCCCCAAAATACATTAAGTCCAGAATTTCACCCGCATAAAGATTTCAAACGGAAGAAACACTGGACTGGGGGGACTTATAGAGGTAGGGTACCAAAAAGACCCAAATACCCTTAAGAACCACCCGCGGGTCATAGAGGAGCCTCTCACATATCACCCGCGGGACATATGGATCACCCGCATATCACGGTAGAAGAAGAACGTCCTCATACCACACGCGGAAGCATCCTGGCACCCTCAGAAGTCATCCGCAAGGCAAGACACCGGTCCGCCAAAATGATTGGAGGGCAATGCCAACTGGACAGCTGTCAATAACCAACTACCCTCTAGAAGAACGCTCACGATTGTTACTTGAGGAATACGTAACTTACCTACCAACGAATGAGGGACACCTGGCCAGGTTGTTATAACCGTGCACATGGCCAGGGAGCAATCCGTCCTATCATTGGGTGACGCGTGTCCAAGTTGTTGTACCCATGCATATGGGACGTATAGCTCAACCTATCACAAGAGGACACGCGTCCAGGCGGTTATTGAGATCTTCTAGAAGAGGACAGCTGGCCCAATCACCTTCCTACATCCTTCGGCTATAAATACCTTGTCAAACTGCATGAGGTATTCATTCACTCACGGGTATTCTTACTCACATATACTCTGACTACTCTTAATCTGTTGAACTTCGGTACTTTCTCCTTTACGAACATTACTGATTCTCACGTCGGAGGGTAGTTACAGGAAGACCCCCCACCTTGTCCTTCCTGTAACGAGACTCACAGTGTCTGTTTTGCTGGTTCCGGTCACTGGACTTTAGGAAGTTGTGCTCATACCGTGTTAATAGTTATCGTACTTTACCATGTGGACTCATTGGATCCAGGAACCATACCAGGGGATCGGATCCGGGTTTCTTTAATCGGTCTCTTGACGCTTGGCATCGCCACGAGATCAACAAAGAATTTCTTCATCCAAGCTTCTTCCTTTCCTTCCTTATAGGATACAATGTATTCAGACTTAGTGGTTTATTGTGCAACTACGCTTTGTGCATAAAACTCTTCCATGTCCCATCATTGAGTATGAATACGTGTCATATGTATAATCGAGATTTATTTCGATTAGTTTGAGCTAGCATCAATGTAATACTTTACAGTAATCTCCTTGTTGTCAAACCCCGACCAATGGCGAAACATGTCGGGGCGTTACTTAAATTGATCATAAGCTCAAGACACTATTTTTATAGCGACAACATTTATTAAATTATTTCAAAAAAATACAAGTACGCATAGTTTAAAATAAAACCAAACGAATAATCCCAACACAATTAGTCGTGGAAATTGTCTCATTTTTAAATAAACTAAAACCCAAAACTACGTCTTTAACCTTTCAGTCATCCAATAAGCATACATGGAACATACGCAAAAATAATATATGTGTCAACAAAATTGTTGGTGAGAAATACACATGATTTATTATATGATAATAAAAAAAATCAAAGCACAATTCTCATGCTGATTGTAATATTTTGGGTTTTCGTTTATGTATCCTTGTAATCATACCCGACCCGTTTAAGGGTTCGGGTCACTCATTTAATATAACCGACGCATTTATTGAGTATATTTTCTTTTAAAAAGTTTTATTTTTATTATTAAATGGTTTAACTATTCAAATTCACAAAACTTGACATTTTCCACCCAAACTCAAACTATAACCCATTCTCGTTCCATCTATAAACTCCGGGGACCCGATATGTAAATTCTGATATTAAAATAATATATTATAACCCAAACCACCTCCCGGTCCGACCAGTTGACCCAAAAACCCGACCCGCGCACCCGAAATCCTTCAAACCTCCAATTGCCGCTCGTTTATGATCGATTAACTTTGGCAAGTGGCATATTTCGTCGAATAAACGCGTAACCGACACTCAATTATAGTATAAGCGTGTTAATTAATCCGTAAATTGATCAATTAACCATTTTTAAGCCTAAACAAACCCTAATTTGTGATCTTATATAATCCTTCGTTACGAATCAATTAACCGTGCCGAACCCTCCTCCTTCTCGTCGCCAATCTTTCCCCTAAACCCAATTCAATTTTCAATAACATCCCGACACCTAATTGAAGCAAGTTCAAGCCGCAACCTAGCTCCTTCAAATCCACCATTGTTCCAAGCGTTATACTTCAATTAAAAGGTACGGTTATATTCGCGATTTGTCATAGATCAATAGCCCCAACTTGTTTTAATCAAACATGGATCAGATTACCCAATTGGATAATCTAGGGTTCATATCCTCTTTTAGTTATGTTTATATATTTTCGTTTCTGTAATGTTAACAAATTGATAGCTTGGCTCAGTTGGTTGTTCACCTACATAACTATGGCTGGGTCGCGTTTTTTTTACATTTTTTTTCTTCTTTTCATCTTTCTTTGTTACTTTATTTCTTTAAATATCTACTCAACTAAACATTATAAACCGAGACTTTGAGCCATTTTTTTTCCGTCATCTTAAAATCGGTTTTGGGTTTTGTTAACTTTTATTATTACTATTAATATTCATTATTATTAACATCACTATTTTTACTTATTAATTATTATCATTAGTATTATCACAATTATTATTAATATTATAAGGTAACGACAACAACATTAACATTAATAAATATCCTTATAATTAACTAAAATGTACCTAATAATATTTTAATCATACACAACCTTATCGAATCTTAAAACCCGTCGTAAAATCTTAGTATTTCGCTATGATTTTATCTAATTCTTGTTATCATCAACAACTAGGAATATTTGTCGGTGAACCTCGAGGAGTTTGACCGCTTTCATCATAGTTCGTTTTTCTTATTATCTCTCCCCACTTAGTCTACTCATTAAAGGTAAGTAAATTCACATCTCCCTTTTTACCACTTTAAAATTTTGGGGGCGTTATGTGTTCAAAATCAATTTATTGTTTTCACTATTCCGTTATATGCATAATTGTAATTGCTCGATTAGTTGTTATGTGCGAATATGACTATGTGTTTATTTTTATGTTGGTTGGTATCTCATCCTTATCCTCATCCTCATCCTCATCCTCATTAGTATGGTCATAACTTGTCGAAGTAAACCGTATCATTGCGATTCGGTTGAAAAGATAACTTTTATTTATTGTTTACTAGTTGTAGTAATTTACGATTGTTGCATGAAATTGTCATTTTAATATTATATATACTCAAAAACCGTGGTTTACTTTCTTAACTTTATGCTGACAAAAATATATATATTCACGCATGACGCTGGTAGCTTTATCGGATGAATCAAGTATTGGAAGTAGTAGATGAGACCTTAGGTTGCTTTGATGGTTGAAGAAATTTTTTTTTAAGTTATTTATGTTTTGAATATTTAAATTGTAACGGTTTTTCATTTGAAACAATGTTTGTGCTTTTGAACTTGATATATGAATGAATAATTTAGATATTGACACGTGTATTTTACTTAGTGTCTTCTGAGCTATGATACAATCAATGTCGCGCCCCGGCATGTTCCGCCGTAGGTTGGGGTGTGACACTGATGTGAGAACTACAACATTAATGAAATATGTAACAAATAGGATCAGTTCTACTTGACATGAGCCAAGGTAGTAGGACAAAGTGTATGATCATACTACGAGGATTAGGATGAGGCCAAACAAAGCATAAAAGAAACAGATAGTCGTATAAGCATAAATCAATAATGAGAAATCCAATATAACATATGTAAATGAATTGTGGTTGAAGACTCGATGTTATAAATATGAGGTTCGTATGCATGTTACCCACAAAATAAAATAGGGAAAGGGTTGTGTAAAACTCAACTTAGAAAATAGGCGAGTAGAGATTCTAAAAGAAAATAAACTTGAACTTGAAATTAGCGAGTTGACCAACCAAACTCAATGAAACAACCCTAAATGGTATTCCCCTAGGAAAGTTGATCAGTGTCAACCATATTGTTAATGATGATGTCAACTCGTTCCATTAATATCTCTCGCATACAATGGAAATTCTAAGGATGTGTCTTGTGTTGCACTGTGATGTAGGTAAGTTTGCATGAGAATAACGCTAGTGTTATGTTAAAATATCTCGATTGGTCTCTTAATGCTTGTCATCGCCACGAGATCAACAATGAATTTCTTCATCCAAGCTTAGCTACAATGTAATCAGACTCGGTGGTTAATTATGCAACTATGCTTTGTGCTTAGAATTCTTCCATGTAATTGCGCCTCTTTGTCAAACCCCGACCAATGGCGGCACATGCCGGGTCGTAACTTAAATTGCTCATAAGGTCAAGAAACTATTTATTAGGCGAAAATAATTATTAATTTATTTCATAAAATCCAAATACACATAGTTCAAAATAAAACCAAACAAATCATCCCAAAACAAATAGTCATGGAATTGTCTCATTATTAAATAACCTAAAACCCAAAATTACGTCTTCAACATTTCAATCATTCAAGAAGCATACATGTAACATGCTTGAAAAAATATACTTGTCAACAAAGTTGTTGGTGAGCAACACACAAGACTTATTAAAGCAAAGCACAATTCTTATGTAGAAGCGGTAACTACAACGTTAATGAAATATATAACAAATAGGATCTGTTCTACTTGACATTTGCCAAGGTACTAAGAAAAAGCGTATGATCGTATACGAAAATAAGGACGAGGCCAAACCAAACTTAAAATAAACACAGAGTCATATACGCATAAATCAACAATTAGCAATTACACATAAACACATGTAAATGAATTGTGGTTGAGACTTATAATATAAGGTTTGTACGCATGTTACCCCCAAAGTAAAATAGGAAAAGGGTTATGTAAAACTCAACTTAGAAAATAGGCGAGTGGAGATGCTAAAAGAAAATAAACTTGAACTTGAAATAAACGAGTTGACCAACCGAACTCATGAAACAACCGTAAATGGTATAAAAATCTGAATGAAATATGATAATTAGAACACGAATAATGTCACGCCCCGGCTACTAATAGCGGAAGCATAAAACGGAAATGCAACAAACACCTCTGGTATCAACCACATTGTTTATAAAGAAATATTAACAAACTAATTTACATCATTTTAACTTCAGTTACATACTAGGTGTTTCACAACATAATAGGATCTTGAAGCCACTTTATTTCTTATAAGCATACTTGTATCTATCTACAGTAGTATCCATCACATTGTATTGATATCCAGCAGGTTCGTTAATCAGAACGTTGTCAGTTTCATCAGAACTTATATTTGTTTAACCTTCAAATTAGTATAACTTTTTATCCGTACATATTTAAATAATGAAATTTATACCCTTGTTAATTATTAACTGCAGATATTTGTAAATATATTTTCAGAATTATTAAACTTATTTATTTACAAAAATCGTTTTATATGTTATTTTTAACTGATAATTCGTTCGTTTATATCAAACGATGCTGAAAAATCCGATTATGTTTTCAAAATGATATAATATCTTCAAAAACTCCTTGTAAGTTAACAGAACTCAACTGTTTAACTAAAATACCTTTTTGAGCTTTAATCGATTGTTAAAAATTGATTAAACAAAAATCCATAAATCATAGGTAGGTTTTTCCAATGAACCCAAAATTTTATATGTGATCTTATAATGGGTTCCCCGAGTTTTACACAAAATTTTAGAATTTTTCAAACTTATTTGCCATTTTTCATATTAAATCATCATTAACTAGTTATACAACCACCAAATATTCAACGTTTATCCAAAATTCTCAAATTTAAACAGGGACTCATTCGTATGAATCCCGATGTCCCTGAAAATTTTCAAGAGCTAACAATACGCATGTCACAGTCTAAGCCCAAACAGCCCCTAAACGAGTATATCGTTTTATACCTTTATGTTTTCCTATTGATTAAGCCCTTGTCTTGTGTTTCCGAGTTCTTGGTTAGCTAGATAATATATCTATATATCATGTACCACAAAACCAAGCATGTAACATCATTAAATAATCCTTGTAACATATGTTTTTGGTTAAGGGTCTAAATCGAGTTTTTGATCCGTAAAAACTAAACCTTCTAGTCCTAGTTTTTTAATCAAAAAATTGCATGATTTAGTTTAGTACATATGTTTAGTAACAAAACCTGTATTTGTACCAGTTTTAAGGGTTTTTCGTGCTTAAACATGATTTTTTCTTAATCAAACTAGAAATTTTATGTTTAAAACATGTTAAAAACAAATAAAACAAGTTTTTACCTCAACCTTGTGGCTGGTTTTTGGAGAGAAAGGTCTGGACCAATAGACGACTTGACAAAATATCTTGTTTGGGGTTTTGGAAATACTTGAATGAGAAGGAAACAAAGGGGGTCTGGCCCCCTTGATAGATATTTTTACCCCCCCACCACCACCACCCACACACACACTTTTTTCTTCTTTCCTCGTGTTGCCTGCTAATATGATCTATTTCAGATCCATTTTAAGTACGGGTTTGGCTTTTGGTTTAAAAAAATAGTTCGAGTGCGGTAAAAAACGCAAAAACAAGCGTATTTCGGCTAATTTTTTAAAATCAAAGAAAACATAAAATTTAAATGTCAAAATCCAAAATATTTTTGAAAGTTGCTTAAAACATCTTAAATAAGTGTTTCATTAGTCTTTTTTGGCTTAACGGATTATACAACGCTTGTTTTGGTATTATTGATCGCGTTTAATATCATAGTGTATCGTTAAACGGAAAACTTTCCATTTAAGTAGGTTTCCACATACTAGGGCTTTAATATCCATATGTTAGTTGCTATTATATATATATATCACTTATTTATGGCCCCTGATACATTCTGGTCATAATCGGTATCGTTCAGTTAAACGTTTGCTCGTTACGTAATAAATGATTATTCGTTTACTCGTTACGTAATAACTAAGGTATACCTGGTTTTGTTACAAATGTCACAAATATTTATATTAAAAATTTGGTGTACTAAAACAAAAATCACAAAAATTCAGTCTAAGCGGGTGTTTGGTTCGTGTTCGGCCCAAATTTTGATATGAAATCGGGTTTGGTTCTGACATGGCCGTTGTGACATTCGTCTATTTCGGGTTCTATTTGTATTCTTTTGTGTATTTGTTTATCACGTAAACCGACCCGATTTATATCCCGAACATTTCAAATATATAAAATATTGGATTTCATGTTACTAAATCATTCCCACATGTTCAATTTAAAAAACCCCTTTTACGGATTTGTAAACGCATTTAAAACGAGCAAATTGCATCAAAAACGAACTTTCGGGACGCGTAACGAACCATGAAAGACGAGCTGACAAACCCCACCCCTTGGGGCACAGCGCCGCGTGGCCACCAAGGGGTAGGGGGTCGCGGGGTGGCGGCCTCAGGTCCGCAAGTATATTTGCTTGTTGTTGTGTGTGGTTCATATCACTTTACCCAATCCGAATTTTCTACCCATTATATGTCTTGCTTATCCTCTCAACATTATTCCCTATTATCAAGACCCTTTCCTTCATTCATCCTTGTTCTCACTTCATATTTACTCCAAATTCTCTCTTAATTCTTAAGATTCAAAAGTTGTTCTTCATATTCTTAGTTGTTGACTTCTCAAGTCAAACTAACCCTAATTTTTCATTCTAACTTGTTCATATAGTTTTACTAACACTTGAATATGGTGGAACAACATATATATATAATATTGTAGGTTCCTGGACGGATCGTACACGAGATATCCCGATATACACAGGTGCGGAATCCCTGTGTAGATCGTTACGGACGTAGAATATTAGCTCACGAACACAAGTACACACAATACGAACAACCACACGTTATATTGATAACTCAAACCGAGATGCTTACAGACTCACGTCAATAGACTCACACGTAACTGAACTCGATCAACCAAAACCTAAAATGACCAACAGAAAAACCGAACATAAACAGTAACCCGTAGGTTACTTATATACACGACAACTTCGCCTCAGGCGAAGTTGTCAATAACTTCGCTCGTTGAACAAGTTCGCCTAAGCGAACTTGTCAACAACTTCGCTCGGTTAACAAGTTCGCCTAAGCGAACTTGTCAACAACTTCGCTGTTACACAAACAATTACCTAAACAATATTACAGACTCGATTACAGACTTTATACATATGAACTACTGACATCTATGCACCAACAGACTCCCCCTTGGCAGTAGCTTCATATCTTGATCTTTCAGCTCTTGTCTTGTAATCCTGTATCTTCATGCGTGCACTCCTTCTCTAACACACACCGTGACTACTCGCTGATATTTCCTTGCTTCATCCTTCCAAGCAGGAATATAGAATATCTTCTTCTCGTTGAGCATCTTCAGATCAGCTTTCGATAAGTTTACAAGATGCATCGGGTCGTACACCCTCAGCACTTTTTGTTCATCTTCGTCTTCCATCACGGCTTCAGCAGTCTGGCAATCAACGTACCACCATTTTAGATTCGTCAACACATCTTGAGGCATGTTCTTCATTGGAACCTCCTTGATGCATCGGATCGGCTTGTACTTCATCACCATCCATGGCTTGCCATCTGCTCTCAATCCCCTCTCTTTATCTTCCACTAACTTCCCTTTTTGAGGCTTCAGAAGCTCAAACTTTTTATCTTTTACGCCTTCTTTCCACACAATCTTCTCAATCATTCTCGCCATATTATTGTCACTTCTGTTTATCAGGCCTAATCTGCCCAAATCTTTCACCTCGCATTCTGGCAACGTGTTGAGAGATCTCAACATTCTCCTGAAGTATTGAATGCCATCATAACGTTTTATCACAAATAACTTGATCTGTTCATCATAAATCCAACAGATTATCCCCTTCTTCGCCTCAGCATAGCCTTTAATGTTATAGCTCTTCTTGAACATGGCTGGAACAGAAGGCTTCTTGGTCTTGACAAACCAATGAGCACAGCCTTCCTTCCACCTAGGCTGCTCCTCCCACTCAGTAGTCTCATCCATCTCAGCCCTCACATCGGCTTTCTCAACCTCAGGGATCTCGTGCTCGACATTCTCTTCCACAATCTCTCCTTCCTCTATCACATCCTCAACAATAATTTCTGCACCAATCTTTTCAATCTCACTGATTGGCAGAACATCTTCATCAAATAATACATCGTCGCTGAACATGTCATCATCAAGTTCCTTCAGCGCATCGATCACGTCATCACCACCACCAGCCGCTTCGGTAGACTCCCCCTCAGCTGTGGAAGCCCCAAGAGCTTGTGAGGTTCTTGGCAGCTCACCACCTGCACCTTCCGGTGAATTGGGATCATCGTCTCGGTCTTCTCTACGCTTGGTCCTCAACTCATCTCCTCTACAGCTCATCTCCCCCTGAGATGCCAAGAACGCTTTCAAGGCATCTATGACTTTCTCGTGCTCAGCCAGGAGGGATGCCTGCAGTTGATTTGCTTCCACTAGGCTTTGAATGGTCTTTGACTGCTCAGCTACAATCCGCTCTAGTGAAGCTATCCGTTCCGAGTCAGAACTGGGCGTGTCCGCAGGTGGTACCGTACCCGATACTCCTGCAGAAGTGGTGACCGTAGACTCAACAAATCGTGCTACTACCACCGGTGGAGTACGCGATTGAGGTGGTAGAGACACAATTTCTGGAGCCGACGTCTGGACGGCCGTGACCGCTGGAGTGTCAGCCGACGATGTAGCCACTACGGGAACAACCGTAGCGCCTGTACCCGATACCTGCACAGAGGTAGGAACAAGGGACATACCAGACATGGCAGGTGGAGCAAAACGTGCAAACCTCGAAGTCTCTCCGGCTCCAACACCCATACCTGTCGTTTCCCTTCGTGAGCGCTTTCTCACTAGCCTCACAGCTTCTTCTTCATCTTCTTCCTCATCGTCGTCGTCAACAATTTTCTTCTTCTTACCCACCGTTCGCTCATGTCTCACCATCATCTGTCTGGCCTCTTCCATTACATTATCAAAATCAGCTTGTGGACCCGAGACTGGTATATTCTCATGTGGATCAAATCGGTCCATATCAAAGAACCCTTGCCCGCTGAACATAGCGTCAAGATCAATCTCAGAAGCTGGCACAGCAGCAGATGCAGCAGTAGATACAGCAGGCGCAGCTGATACAGCCTGGTGTGCTGCCGCCTGTTGTGGTCTTGGATCCCTAAACTCGTCCCCTGCCGCAGGCACATACTCTGGGTTAATAAGATACCCAAAAAGCGGAGTATGCCTGGGACGCAGCTCAGGCTTGCTTCGTGCGCTAGAAGTGCGACACTGAGCAAAGATACGTTTCGTCACACATTCCACGTATCGAATAGGGCGTCTTTGAGGTAGCGACGGAGCCACATGATTTAAAATCATCTGTAGGAATCGTGGATACATCGTAAACCGCTCACGCGCCACAGCCCTCCTCTGACGATCGATCTCGTAAAAGATCATCTGACTAAAAGAATATCTTTTATTGTAAGTCAGGGCAGTCATAGCAGACTGCATCGTCGCACCCATTCCATCAGTGCCCGCCTTCCGTCCTGACATACAGACTATCATGACATGCATTAGGAAGCGCCACTGATCTAATAAGAATCCTTTCCTTCACTGTGTATCACCTAAGAGACCTGAATACCCCATCCTTAGGAACGCGCCATCACGAAAAGGAGCAACAAACTCCGTGGGGTCATCTCTTGTTTCTTCTCCAAATTGCAACGCCACCCGTATGTGTTCAGAGGAAAACTGAACAACTTGACCATTAATGGTGGCTCGCATCACTGGGGGCTCAACCCGGCAATCATACTCTACCGTCTGCCAAAAGTCTTCAATATTCGGCAGTGAAATAGGCAGGGTAGTTGTGATAGCGTGAAAAATTCTTGAGCGCAGTAGAAAGGTAATAATCTCCCGGTAGTCCTCCACGCCTTTTGCATCTGGATCTAGAGTGATGAACTGGTTATGAGCTGGAAAGAATTGCCTCTGATCGTCACCGTCATCACCACCAGCTCCTCCAACAGCAGCCATATCTGCACTAAACAAACTAAGTTAAATAACCGTTAAGCAACTCACAAGTTCGCTTTATACCATTTGCGAAGTTGTGATCAAACATGTATAGGCGAACTTAAAGGTGAGGCGAAGTTGGGAACAGCTTCGCTTCATCTGTAAGTTCGTCTAATTAAATTTAAGTAAAATGATCAAGGCGAAGTTGATGTTAACTTCGCCTTATCACAACATCGCCTAGGCGAAGATTAGAGTCAGGCGAAATTAAGCTTCAGGCGTAGTTGCGGATAACTTCGCCTCAAGCGAAATTAAGCCCCAGGCGAAGTTGTGAATAACTTCGCCTAAACCCTAACTTCGCCTTCATCTGAATCGGCGAATGTTCAGATTCAAACGGCCAAAAATCCAATGATTTCGCACGATTTGACGATCCAAGAGAGAAGATCACTACATATTAATGTTATTAAGACGAAAAGTTCGTCCATGAACACGTAACATAAGTTTGAAAAACTCGGTTTTGAAGGTCCGACGACCCGAGGTTTCGAACCGGGTAAAAACGTCTATGAATGAACATGTTAGTGATGTATATCGACAACACGTACCCTCAAGTGATAATCGAAACTGGAAACGAAGATCGAAATCGGAATAGAAAACAAGTTCGCCGGAAAAATCTTAAGTTCGCCGGAAAATTCGGAGCTTAAGTTCGCTGAGAATTTTGAAAATAATGATATTTACTGTTTGAAAAGCCTTATATAGGGTCAGTGTAGTTCAGGCGAAGTTACGAATAACTTCGCCTAGGCGAAGTTATGCACAAGTTCGCCTGATTCAACTACTTCGCCTATAATTTCAAAATCAAACCCTTTAAGTTTGAACATTTTGCAATAAACATTTTAAACTTCCAAAAAGAGTTAAACAAAAATGATCATGTCTAAGTAACCAGTTATAAAATAATACAACTACAAAAATAGGAAAAACTTATAAAAAATTTTAACGAATAAGGGATCAAATTTCAGTCTAGTCAGGGACACCACGTTTTAGAAAAGATCCTAACAGGAATCATACTAACTACGTGACTGTTACATAGATCCGTGTTTAGCTGTATTATGACATATAGAGACAGGTTGTAAGCAGGTAATATACTTAAGATGGTTTTCATCGCTTCTGTGATACGAGTTAGGTTCAATTAATCCTTAAAATTTAAGTGGGCAACAACTCAGAAATATTGATGCCTCCTATATATCCTCAAAGCGTATTTGGCTTTCCCCAAGTCACCCCGAATTGACTTCGACCCATAGTGTCTGATTAACTTGTATGTATTCTTCTTCTGTTTCCCGTTCTTCTTCTTGCTCTAAGATAGAGAAGTCTTGAATTTATGATCACTAATATGTTACAATAACTTAAAAAATATTTTTTTTTTTTTTTTTTAAACAACATAGACTTGAAAGTAGAAATTAACTGCAAGTCCCGAATCTGGATCACTACAGTGTCTTGAAACGCTTTCTTCACGGGAATCAGAACACACATGGGCTCGTGTATGACTGGGTAATCGCTTTTCTGCCTATCATTCGAAAAGATATATATGAAGACACGCAAAACTCTTAAGGTGTTTCCACGTAAAATCAAGTAATATTAGTTTGTATCACATCTACTTTTACGCACCATAAAAAGTTACCATGACATACAATGATTGTCCTAAAGCCTTTTAAGCCTAATAACTTCACTAGTTAAGCACACACAATCAGTATATATATCATTTTCCAAGGTTAGATCAATTTTCCGTTTAACATAGCTAACGAACTTCTTACGAAGTAACAGACTTGAAAAGTAATTTCATTTCCCATAAAAAATTTTGACTTCAGTCACCCCGATCACGTCAAAGTCTTCAGGTAAACGGCAATCCTGAAGATCCAATGGATCAACTGGACCGACCACATACAAGTATGTGTCCTTCTAACTAAGTATGACCGACTAATTTTCAGCGACAGAAAGAAAACACATCATAACCGCCCCGGTCACTTTCAGTCGTCTGGTTAATGGCGACCCTCATTCTCTACAAGTAGAAACGAGGACCAAAACATACCCGAGGATATGTCCATCAAACTGAGGTAACCGACTAATTTTAAGCAACAGTGTTTTTTTTTTTTTTTTTTTTTTTTTTAAATATAAACACAAAAACATGGTTACTCGGGATTGATCATCCCGTTCAGCTCAATTAGGTTTTGAAATCTGGATTTATCAAAAGCTTTTGTAAATAAATCAGCGAAATTTTCCAGCGTATCGACCTTTTCGACCTTGATCAGTTTCTTCTCAGTACAATCCCGTATGAAGTGATGACGAATGTCAATATGTTTAGTTTTACTATGCTTCACGGGATTGTTAATTACTGAGATGGTAGCAGTGTTATCAATTAAAATAGGAGTGAGTAAGAAATTCAGACCATAGTCGCGCAATTGTTGCTGAATCCACAAAACCTGAGAACAGCAGTTGGATGCTGCCATATATTCAGCTTCGCACGTTGAGATTGCGACTGACGTCTGTTTCTTGCACTGCCAGGAAACTAATCTACCACCGAGAAACTGACATCCTCCTGTAGTCGACTTCCGACTCTGATTGCATCCTCCATAATCAGAATCCGTATACGCTACCAGTTCCACATCTCCTCCCTTCGGGTACCACAACCCTAGCTTCGGCTTGCCTTTGAGATACCTCAAAATCCTCTTCACACCCTTCATGTGAGATTCCTTTGGGTTTTCCTGAAAACGAGCACAAAGACAAACAGAAAACATTATATCAGGCCTAGAAGCAGTTAAATACATCAAAGAACCTATTATAGCCCGATACAGAGTTGGGTCCACATCTGCGTCACCGTCTACTTCAGCTCCCAACTTGTGGTTGACGCAAATTGGAGTGTCAAATGGAGTAGAGTCCTCCATCTTGAAACGCTTGAGGACATCATGAACATATTTTGTTTGATGAATGAACATCCCATCCTTCTTTTGATCAACCTGCAATCCTAAAAAGAACGTTAGTTCACCCATAGCACTCATCTCGAATCTTTTCTTCATAACGGCCTCAAATTCCTGACACATGGAGACTCTTGATGCAGCAAATATGATGTCATCCACGTAGACTTGAACTAGCAGGAAGTCACTTCCATCTCTCTTCACAAACAAAGTACTGTCGATCAAACCCCTTTCAAAACCATTTTCTAGCAAGTAGTCCGATAACGTTGAATACCAGGCACGAGGTGCCTGATGTAATCTATACAGCGCCTTGCTCAACTTGTATACGTGATCAGGAAAGTCTGGGTCAGGAAAACCCGGAGGTCGCTCAACATACACAACCTCATCAACTTTCCCATTGAGGAACGCACTCTTCACGTCCAACTGAAACACTTTCATCTTCTTGAACGCAGCAAACGCCAAAAACAATCGTATCGCTTCCAACCTGGCCACCGGAGCGAACACCTCATTATAGTCTATCCCCTCTTGCTGATTAAATCCTTTAACGACCAGCCTCGCCTTGTTTCTTATAATGATCCCCTTTTCATCTCTCTTGCACTTGAACACCCATTTTGTGCCAATTGCATGCACATTCCTTGGTTTTTCAACCAAAGTCCAAACTTCCATCTTCTCGAATTGAGCCAACTCTTCTTGCATGGCCTCGACCCACGAGCTGTCCTTTAAAGCCATTTGATAATTTTTCGGTTCAATCTGGCTTATAAAGTAGGTATACAGGCATTCATCGATTATTCCTGTCTCCTTAATGCTTGTATAAACACAGGTGTGTTCATTCAAGCTGCTTCTCGTTTGTACACCTGAGGACACATCACCAATCACATTATCCAAAGGGTGATTTTTATGAATTCTCGTGGTCGGTACAGAACCGACATGCAAATTATCTTCCAAATTAGAAGAGATCTCATCAATGGTTGTGTCATGCTGAGAGTGAAAAGGATTGATAAATTCTTCTTCAGTTGAGGCAGCAGGGGTATCAATAGTGTTTGATGAGGAAGGTTGACATTTTTCAAACAGCTGTCTTTGTAATAGATTTTCTTCCTCATCGAGCATCATCTTCGTCGCAGCTCTTTCTTCTTCTTCAGAAATCTCCAAATCCGGTACGTTAAATGACTTAAAAAGCTTAACATAGTCGAAAAGCTCAGCAGGTCCATTGCTTGGTTTTGGCGGTTGGTAACTTGTGATGTCAGTGTTACATACCACCTCCACCTTGCAAGTCGAAGTATTGAAGACACGCCTGTTGGGAGTCCCAACAACATAACCGACTAAGATTCCTTCATCGGCTACTTCTCCAAATTTCGAATTTGTCTTCAAGATCGAACAAGGAGACCCGAATGGTTCAAGACCACTCAAGTTGGGCTTCCTTCCATGCATAAGCTCGTAGCAAGTTTTACCAAGTCTCTTAACGGTTAACACTCTATTCAGAACATAGCAGGCTGTAGCGACTGCTTCAGCCCAGAACATCACAGGAAGCTTCGAATCTGCCAGCATAGTCCTGGCTCCTTCAATTAAAGTTCGGTTCTTCCTTTCAGCCACTCCATTCTGTTGCGGAGTATACGGAGCGCTGTATTGATGTTCAATTCCTTTCTGAAGACAGAAGATCTCCATTTCAAAATTCTTGAACTCTGTCCCATTGTCACTTCTGATGAACTTAACTGTTTTACTCATGACGTTCTCAACTTTAGTAATCAAACTCTTCACCATTTGAGCCGTCTCATCTTTCGATTTCAGAAAATATACCCACGAGTATCGCGAGTAGTCATCAGTGATCACCAAGCAGTAAGAAGTACCTCCTAGACTTTTTACATTCACTGGACCGAAGAGATCCATGTGAAGCAGTTCTAGAGTACTGGCAATTGAGTTGACCTTCTTGGTGAGATGGGATTTCTTGTGTTGCTTTCCCTTCTTGCATGCAATACATTTGTCTTCAAAGTTAAAACTTTTCAAGGGAACGCCCATCACAAGCCCATTTTTGACAATGTGGTTCATCTTCCGAAGATGAATGTGCCCCATTCTCCTGTGCCAAAGTTCGGATTCTGATTCGCTTGCTTTTGTCAACAAACATGATTCTCCCAAGGCCATTTCAGTAGACCTCATATCCATCACATACGTATTTGTATCACGTGGAGCTGTCATCACTATCCACTCATCTGGTATCTGAAAACCAGGCTTCAACACGATCGCCTCATTCTTCGTGAAGTGAACAGTATACTCCTTATCACAAATCTGCGACACACTCAGCAGATTGTGCTTCAGCTCTTCCACAAAATTTACATTCTCAAGTGTCATCTTCCCATTGGACACTGTTCCTTTCCCAGTAATTCTTCCTCCACTTTCACCAGCAAAACTAACTCTGGCTCCCTGAACAGGTTTTAAGTCGTGCAACAAGTATTTTTTGCCCTTCATGTGCCGGGAATAGCCGCTATCTACAATCCAAAGACTGTGGGCAGCCCTGTTCAACTGTTCCTGCACAATAAAGCAAATGATTAGAATCTAGGGACCCAAGACCAATTGGTCTTGGATCTATACATCCCGTACTTCTGCTTTCCGAGGTTAGCATTTGAATAATTCCTGTCAGTCCTAGTAGGAAATCTCATTGGAGATTGAATGTGAGGCCTTCCAAACCTATGTGCATTGAAAGTATTATATCTTATGGTTTGGTGATTAGCATTGTAAAACTGAGGTTTGTTTCTGTGAAAACCTGAATTAGTTACATTTTGAAACTTTAAAGGGTTTTCATTTTTAACAGTATTAAAATTACCAGTAGACTTATGCTCAGTTTTAATAGGCCTCCCACCTCTGAATTTCGGCGTCAGAGGACAATCTGCAACAAGATGTCCTACCTTATTACATCGAAAACAACACCTATACTCCATTTTCTTTTTCAAATGTTGTTTTGGATGTAGAGGCAGTGTTACCAGCCGTTCGTCTCACATAAGGTGGGACGTACGGGTTGAGTGGAGTACTCTTTTTAGAAGTTTTATCTTTATCTTCACCAGTGGGTAACACTCCCTTCTCTTTTGTCTTACCCGATTCGGACAACTTATCCGAATCCGATGAGACTGGACTCGTAACAGAAATATTTACACTTGAAACAGGCGAACTCGTTTCGCCACTACTAACACTACTAACACTTGGTTCTTTACTTGTAACCTTGATGGGAACTGTCTGAGGAACTTCAAAATCAGCAGATTTCTGTACACTAGGGTTAAAAGTGTAATTATGGTTATACGGTGGTGGAACCTCGTGATAACCAATTCCTCCTCTCTTTGGAGAGGTACCTTGATCACTAACAAGATGATCAAGAATAGCTGAGGAATTTCGGAACTGCTCCAGTTTTCGGTTCAGTTCCACCACTTTCACCTGGTGGTCAGCAATCTGCTTTTCACGTTCAGCAATCAGTTTAGTCTTTTCTTCTAAAACCTCATAACTAAGATCAATAACTTCAATTTTCTCAGCAAGTTTAGTTTTTAAGCTTTTAACATCTTTTTCACATGCTTTAATTTTAACTTTGTAACTGTTTTCTCTTGCTTTTGTGTAGTGATGATCTTCTTTAAGAGTTTTAAATTCAGCATCTAAACGAACATACTGATCAGTCATGGTAGCAAGTTGCTCAGACAAATTCTCACAATTAGTACAACAAGATTTAGAACTTACCTCGGAGATTTGATCATTGTTATCTGCCATGAAAGCTTTTTCCTTACCAGTAGCTTTCTCTTCTCCGGTAGTCTTCTCACGTTCTTCATTCTCAACCTTAGCCATATTTGCCTGTTCATTATTTTCATTCAAATGCAGGTTCCAGTTGTATTCACCTGCTTCTCTGGACAGCATGGCATTGACTTCTTTAATACTTCCAGTGTGCTGTGGGGACCGGCCCTGACCACGCTCAACTCTCTCGTTTCTGCAGTCTTTGGCAAAGTGCCCGTTTTGTTGACAGTTATAGCACCTTACCTTGGACTTGTCGAACCCTGGCCTGCCACCAACAAACTTTCTCCCCGTCTTCCTCATGAACTTCTTCACTCGCCTCACTATCATGGCCATTTGCCATTGTAAATCCATCTCCTCCAGATCATCAGCATCGATCTGGTCGTAGTCTTCATCTAGCATTGCCGGATCAACTACTTTTCCTTGAATATAGTTTTCGTATGAAGCAATAAATGAAGCATAGAGGCCAAACTGCTCTTCAGCAGATTTGACGCTCATTGGCATCTTTGAGTAATTATTGCTTGAGGAACTTGAAGATCCACCAATCTGGCTTGCGGTCTGTTGAGTACCACTTGATCCACCCGCAACAAAGCAAACATCCCCATTTGTATTTACTGACACATGCCCCTCCTGTGTAGAATTGGCACCCGTCTCACCTTTCGAGTAGTAGGCGGCAGAGTCAGTTTTTGAACTTGTATTGGAGTTCACTTTCGCACCATACATGCTTGGATCTTGAACCTGATCCATAGATGTTTCTTTCCTCACCATATTAAGCTCAAAAGTTCTGAGCTTGTTGACAGCGGTTTCAAGATCATAAGTAGAGAAGTCCTTGTCTTCTCTCATTAATACAGTATACATCTCCCATTTTGGTGGGAGAGCATCGAGAAGTTTTTCTACAATCTCTTCTTCTCGGTAGGAAATGGAGTAGTTACTCAATTCAGTCATGAGATGATAATATCGAGTGATAATATCATCAAGAGATTCGTTCTTTAAGTACTTAAAGACTGAAAATTGAGTTTTAAGCAGCTTTATCTTTGAGGCCCGAATGCCTACATTTCCTTCGAATCTGCTCTCAAGAGCTTCCCAAAGCTCTCTAGCCGATGTATACTTTCTGAAAGTATGGAGGATCTCCTGTGGAAGAGCCATTGTGATTGCCGCATGAGCCTTGCTTTCGGCTTCGTACATCTTCTTCTCCTCCTCTTCCATTTTACTGTATTTCTTTATTTGGTCTCGACCCTCATACTGCATGATTGGTGGAATATATCCATCTTGGATGCATACCCACATTTTTGCATCCTGGTACTTAACATACTGTATGAACCGATCCTTCCACGCAACAAAGTCGGTTCCTTTTAGCAATCTTGGGGCCTTTGTGGCTGACCCCGCTTCAACTTCCATCTTGACAAGCTCTGAGATGTTGATTGACAACAACCTTCTTGAAGACTAAGAAACCCGAAAAATTCTGAAATGGGCGAAGATAGAAAAATTTCTTCGAAACAGTACTGTAGGCGAAGTTAAGTATAACTTCGCTTAAGTAAAAACTTCGCTGGATCCTTTGTAAATTCGCGTAAATGGGCGAAGTTGAGAATAACTTCGCTTAGGATAAGCGAACTTAGAAAGTAAGCGAACTTGAAGAGAACTTCGCTGAACGAGGCGAACTTGAGAAGAACTTCGCTGAGTTAGGCGAAGTTGAGGAGGTAGGCGAAGTTATGAATAACTTCGCTTCTCCTTATGTCTTCGCTGAAACCCTACGAATCCTGACGGCAACTTCGCCTGATGAACAACAACTTCGCCTGACGAACTTGAACTTTCTGCAGATCTGAAAAACGGATTTTAACGACGATTTTGACGATTTGAAGGCTTAAACACACTGGTAGGAAGCTAGAATGAGCAAAAACACCACAAACACGTCCCGGTAACACCCGAAATGAAACGAATTCTACCCCCGCGTGAATATCCCGAACCACACAATCGAGCAAAAGCTCTGATACCAATTGTAGGTTCCTGGACGGATCGTACACGAGATATCCCGATATACACAGGTGCGGAATCCCTGTGTAGATCGTTACGGACGTAGAATATTAGCTCACGAACACAAGTACACACAATACGAACAACCACACGTTATATTGATAACTCAAACCGAGATGCTTACAGACTCACGTCAATAGACTCACACGTAACTGAACTCGATCAACCAAAACCTAAAATGACCAACAGAAAAATCGAACATAAACAGTAACCCATAGGTTACTTATATACACGACAACTTCGCCTCAGGCGAAGTTGTCAATAACTTCGCTCGTTTAACAAGTTCACCTAAGCGAACTTGTCAACAACTTCGCTCGGTTAACAAGTTCGCCTAAGCGAACTTGTCAACAACTTCGCTGTTACACAAACAATTACCTAAACAATATTACAGACTCGATTACAGACTTTATACATATGAACTACAGACATCTATGCACCAACAAATATAATACCCCTTGTTACCTTTGGTAGTTACTTCTCTGATTCCGGTCGGTGAGGTTTCGGACCTTGCAAGCCAAGGCTTCGTGGAGGACTTCGTGTCCTTGATATATATACACTTATATAACTTGTTTGCACATACTAACCATGACTAACTTCTGCTCATTTTAGTTTGTACATCTTATTTGTAACATTAGTTACATTTCAAACCCGAAAATCCGACCCGCTTTAAATTTTCGGTTTTTATATGTATTAATATAAATGTAATTCAAGTTTCGTTGTATGCATTTATATGTTTGTCAACCGATTCATTTTGATGTTTCGATGTATGCATATCATTCATTTATATATATATATATAACTACCGTTATTTATTTAATAATATTTACGTGTTATAGTCACTATTAGTTGTTTTTCTATTTTGTATTGTTCATTAACGAAACTCCAAGTTCAAAAATGCATACTTAAACGAATCCCGAACTATACGGATATAATATGAAAATAAACCAAAGTATATAACTTTTATTAAGTATATATAACACTCCAAAGTCCAAGGTTCATTTCGTAAACTATACTTTAAACTTCTATTTTTAATATAACTTAAAAGACCATGGGCTTAAAGTGTAACATTTAACAATAATAATAATAATAATAATAATAATAATAATCACTCCCAGCCCAGCTGTCCGTCCCGTTTTTCCGATCCAGATTCCGGCCACCGAATTTCCGGCATCGAAAATATGTAAAAACGGCCGTTGAGCCTCATTTCAATCCAGTAATACACCCAAAGGTCATCTCCACTAATCTTAAACATTAGTACACAATTTACTTCGTCATTAACGATCCAATTAACACTAATTAATAACCAAAACCGTCGACTAACGGCCGGAAAATATTAAACATCAATTTTCCACCATTAACAATTATACGACTCAATTGACACTATAAATAACCTCAAACCCTTCATCTAAACTCATTCACAACATCATATTGATCTAATATTCACTCTAAACCTCATAATCTTTCGTCGGAATCCGTTTCCAGTCACCTCACGGTTCACCACCATTCTGGCGTTGTTACAGGTAATTGTTATATGATTTTGAATCCTTTTGAGCCGATAAACAAAACCCCTAACTTTAATTCAAAAAATCTTGAATGAATCTGGAGAATTGGAAACCCTAGGGTTAGGGTAAAGAAGATGAAGTTTGAGTTTTTGTTTATATTTGAGTGAACGTCATAGAGTCCAAGATCTAGCTGCAAATACGATACATCAACACGAAATCGATACTTTAAATATATACTTTATTGATAGATATGGATGAATATATTAGAGAGAATAATAAGTTATGGAGAGGATAACTTAGATCTATGTACAAGTTCTCTACTAAATTATAAGCATGAGCTCCCTATTTATAGAGGCTTTTTACAATATACATTCAATACAAAGACTAAACCACCTATAACTCATTCGATTGCTACGGACACCGAAACCGTGCACTAACAGACTCCCCCTTTTCCATAGCTATCGAATACTTTATCCTTGAATACTTTAACTGCAAATCACCAGTCACAAACCGTGCACTAACAGAGTCCCCCTTGACTGATGATTTTCGGGCTTGTGTAGACGGACAATCTTTAAATCTTTTCAGCAAACCAACAACTTGTAGCCTCTCATATCAGATCTCCCCCCTCAAAGTGAGCAACTCTTGGAGATCATCCCGATCATCCATTGGCGTATGATATGGTTCAATCTTTCAACAATCAACAACAAGTCATCGGCTATCCGTCAGCATCGGTAAAGAAAAACATATCTTTACGTTTAACCTTGTCACACATCTTCATGAATTGGTTTGCATTTTTTAACAACAATACTGAATTGGTCTAGTGGTTGTGTATGCGGTTTGTGGTCATGGAGACCCGGGTTCGAACCCGGGTCACAGCAGATCCTTTCATATATTTTTTTTAACTGTTTTATTAAATATAATAAACAAAATATATATATTTACAAAATCATACAAAACAAATAATATTAGTTTTATAGTTAAATAATAGATGTTTTGATTTCCATTAACAATTTTCGTTCAAGAATCAACTTTTACAAACCCAAACCGCTTGTTAAAACTCGAGAAATAAATATGTAAATATATATACAATCTCGTCGTGAACTTTATAAATTCCAAACACCAGCATAATTATTTCTCAAACTAAAATTCCGTTAAACCCCATAACTCATAAGCATTATAAATCTCAAACCCGTCAAGTTCATTAAAAAAACTAGTTTAACTTATATAGATATTTTCGTTTGTTAAACCTTAAAATTCGTTAACATATTCGGTTTTCTAAAAAAATATATCATTGACACCAATATTTCTGTAACCCTTAAAATATTCGAACATGATATTAATCTTATAGTTTAAACTAATATTAAATTAATAATTAAGTAATTTGTTAAAATTCGTTAATGTATAAAATCATATTATAATATCCAACTCCATGATAAAATTATATTCAACACTACTAGTTCCCGACAACTCGATCTATTTACTTTTTTTAAGTCGTTAGTAATAATTAATTTTGTACTTTTAATTATAGTTCGTGACGTTCAATTTCTTCGGTTTTATTTACGCACTTTCGGTTTTATTTCAAGTTTGTCTTCAACTTCAAAGTGAGTTTCTCACACCCCCTTTTTAACCCTTTTATACATTTTCGGGGTAGCATATATATCCTATCAACAATACAGTTTCGTTTATTCATTATTTACAAACTACAATTCGTTACATGGACTTGTGTGTTTATATGCTTACTTGCTCAATGATTACGTGCTCATGGTTTCCTCATTAAGTATGATCATACGCCCCCCCCCCTATGCACTCAGGACCTCGATGTTATGAGTGGAATAGGGACCCCTGATCTGAGTACGTTGGTTGTTACCAACGAAAAAGACACTTACTTGCGCTATTATCCGAGTACGTTGGTGCACAATCCCAACTAGAAAGGACCTTACTTGCTCATTTACACTTGTTAATGGAATTGTATGATTTTTATGTACATATATCAAAACTTGTGTGAACTCACCAAATATTCAATTATTTGACTTTATTTTATATATATGCTACAGGTACTTTCGTTAGAGGTTGAATTGATGAATACACTAGAAGTTAGGTTATTTAAATAATAAACAAGAAAACATTTGTTTTGTTTCTTCTTTGTTTTTGTTCATTTGATAAACTTGTGTACTTGGGATTTGAATGAATTAATGATAATATTGTCACATAATTGTGTCACATGTGTTTTGGGCAATCTGTGCGTCACACCCGGGCGTATTCCGCTTTAGCCAAGGTGTTACAGATTGGTATCAGAGCTGTGACTATAAGATATAACATTAGACGTAGTGTTCTAGTTAGTTATAATTTATTTGCTTAATTGTTTAGGTTGCATGATTAGAAAATTATGTGGGCCTTATGTGATTGTTCAATGCACTTGCTTAATATTTTATTGTTAATTCATTTACGCCTCATGTACACAAAGCACACACAAGTCCAAAGCTTATGCCTAAAAATAAAAAGTTTTCCAACATTTTCAGTGATAGATTTTTATTGTGGTGTTCCGATATTCATTCTTCTTAAAAGATGGTTCTATATGGATAAAAGTTGCGAGTAAATTTTGGCGGTTTATTCCTCTTCAATCCCCAATCGAACCAATCGAAGTTGTCAATTAGGGCAAAGCTGCAGTTTGACTTCAGGCGGTATTAGTAATTCGTAATGCTCTACCATCACGCACAAACCATTGAATTAGACAAAGGCAATAGCTTGTGCATTATTAAATCTAGTTTCATCGACTTCTTTATCTACCGTGATTCAAAGGTTTAATAATTTGGTAACTTAATTTTGATAGTTGATTTTATTTCCAGGTTTTATTAGTTTCTCCGGTTGCTAAAAGCTCCCTATATATGTTCATTGTGTTTATGATAGTTTATGAAAAATTGCCTTTGGGTTTTTTTTTAGATTAGAAGTGAAATTTAGCAATGTAATCGTCTTTTCTTCAAGTGCCTTAGTTTAGGCACTAATGTTTATCAGATAACATCTGTTCTTAGGGAAATTAAAGACTAATTTGAAGAGTATAGGTGATTAATACAAATAGACGTGTTGTTAAATATAAAATTCATCACAGATGGCCTACTGGAAGAGATGTAACTTGGATTGGTAATGTTCAATGTATAGTACTGGGTACTTTCATCGTGGAGTTTGACGAAGAGGTCAGTAAAGTTATTAGTTATATCAGAAAGGGCATTTGGATTTGTGTTTTACATACTGCATATCTGATTGTTGTGTAGCCCTGCTTGTGGTGCGCACATATGATGTATACATGTGTGAACCCTCGGGTGGGCAAAAGTGAAATTGCACTAATTTTGACGTTATTTTACTAATCTCGTGAAAATAACGTTAAAAGTGACGGACGGTTAATCAGGCATCATGTAGTGGCGTTGATAGCCGAAAGACAAGGGTACATGCACCGATCAGCCGGTGTCCCGATGATTGAGTACTATGTGTCTTATGTCCAAGGCTTGATGCAAAACTACTATCGAGCCGGGGGTCTCACCGAAAGCAGCCTCTCTATCCTTATAGGGTAGAGGTAAGACTGTCTACATCTTACCCTCCTCAGACCCTACCATAGCTTTGCTATTGGTGGGATATACTGAGTACGATGATGATGATGATGATGATGATGATATCTGATTGTTGTGACTTGTAGTCTTATTATCCAAGCTTCATTGTTTTAGGTGTCTAAATTTCAAATAATTAGTTTTGTGTAATTAGTTATAGTTCTGTTTTTTTCCCCTACAAAATCTCAATTTTTGGTTATTTCATCTGTTAATTTCTTCAATAATCATAACTTGTTCTGATTATAACATAAGTATGTCCTAATGCTATGTCATACAATCCATTTAGTTACAAACAGTTATAAGATTTAATATTCAAAATCTTAAACTCTTTATTTAGACTCACATCCAATGTCCGAACATCAACTGAATTAGTAATTCTTACGTTTGTTGATGGCTTTTCTCACACTCACTCCATATTATACCAGTATATATTGCAATTGATTTGAATTAAGCTTTTGACATGGTTTTGGCTTAGGTAATGGTTTATTTACATAAATTTGTTATATCCTCTTTAATTTTACGTTGACTTATCAACATCCTCCAAGCAGCCACATCTAGTGATCCTCTTTTGCTTTAAGAATGTTTTGAGTTTTTCATGATCTCCATTTTGCAGGGTCTTATTGTCGTTAATTTGGGTGATGGTTTTGTAATAGTTAGAGAGGGATGTACTTTTTTCCTGTCCTCTGCACAAAAGCACAATTTTGATTTTACACACCAACTCTGGTAAGTTTATTTTAAATATTGAACTATATAAATGCGCATGCTACATCAACACCCGCAGGTGACCTCAAGGAATACCAAGATCTTCATTTTTTTGGCCAGAACAAAGAGGTACCAAACCAAACCAAACGGAGAAATATGTGTTTGTTTTTTTACCATATTATAAAAAAAACTTTTTTAATATTTTGCAGTTGCGAGTGAACTCTACAAAATCGATGATCGGTCACCTTCTCGGAGCAGCTGGTGCTGTAGAAGCCGTTGTAACTGTGCAGGTAATACTTTGTTTATGTCATTGTGTGATGGCAAGGATTTGGAGGATGGATGAAGGTCAGTATATTAGTATTCTACTCTTTTTTAAGTGTTAATTTTTTTTTCATTTTCAATAAATTATTTGTTTAGTACACTTGAGAGTGAGACTCGGCCCTCAGGACACAGTCTATTTATTGTATTGAGAGTTAATTACACGGATGGTAAGTCACTTTGACACATTCATCCACTTTGACCTGTCGTTCACTTGACCTCAAGGCCTACACGCACTAAAGGGCTTTTGACAACACATAACATACATATTATTACAGGTTTTTTTATTAGCACTAAATGGCTTTGTATTTCTCGTTGTGTCAGAGCCCCATCACGGTACGCGATGGGCTTATTCTTTTGTCCATCGCGTAGCTCGATAGGACAAGAAAATAGTTGACTCTATTGTGACTTATTTATTTCAAATGCTTCTTGATTTTAACAAGGGGATCTTGCTTTATATTAATCTTTAATGGTGACTAACAAACATTTTTCTATGTTTTGATCAGTGGCAAAGAATTCTAGCTTACGCCAGTGCTATTGAAGGTTTGTGGCTGATAAATGTGGTTGCACGAAGTCATGGAGGTTTTTTGATGATTGTTTTATTTGTGTTAAACTGAATGCTTTAATAATATGTATGTTAAAAAATGAATAATTTAGACTAATGGTCAAGATGGATGCTTTAGTTGTTCTAGCTATTTTTAAAATGGTTCATTGTTTGGATATGTTATTTATTTGCTCACTTTTTCTGTTCTAGCTATGTTTTTATTTGTCTTTTAAGGAAGTTGATTTGCCGCCATATTGGATTGAAAAACGTCATATTTTCTGACTTTTTTTGTACTAGTGTTTATGTAACCACATGTCAAAACATTGTAAAACTGTCATTAATATGTTTTTATTGAGACGCTTTTTGGGTTATTAATGAATATATTATGCGACTATAAAATTGGTTTCATAATCTCATTTGGGATATCAGGACTTTTTTTCTTGGTACTAAAGTACCTATAATGTTACACCATAAGGGTCTTATAAATTAATTTTTAAGGACGCCTGTATGTGTATCAAAAGATTAAAGGTGAGTAAGCACATGTTAAAACATTGTAATTTGTCCTAATATATTTTTATCGGGGACGCATTTTGGGTTGTTAATGGATATTTTATGCGACCATAAAATTGGTTTCATAATCTTATTTGGGATATTAGGACGCTTTTTGAGTTTTGAGACTTATTACGACCACTTTACATGAAACGCTTTACTCATTGGTCCTATTAAATGAAAAGTCCTATAAAATAGCATTTTACGACGCTTTTGTGCGTACTAAAAAACCCTTTTTGTTGTAGTGACGCCTAGACAATGAGGTACTGATAACACGTGATCAATAGTACTACATAGTACAAAAATCATCATCAGTCAACCACTTTATCCAACAACTTCCCTGAGGCACATGCAAGCCTCTTGATTGGTGGGTTATCTGACATGGCAGATGACCATACCTTCTCTCTTCTCATCCGGCTATAAATACTCCCAACCCCCCACAGTAAAAGGATCCTAACTTTAGCGCAAGAATACTCACTAGTGTTCTGCGCTAAACATATATTTATTGAGAGAACGTCATTGAGTCCAGGATCTAGCCGCAAATACGATACATCAACACGAAATCGATACTTTAAATATATACTTTATTGATAGATATGGATGAATACATTAGAGAGAATAATAAGATGGAGAGGATAACTTAGATCTATGTACAAGTTCTCTACTAAATTATAAGCATGAGCTCCCTATTTATAGGATATTTACAATATACATTAAATACAAAGACTAAACCACCTATAACTTATTCGATCGCTATGGACACCGAAACCGTTCACTAACAGATATTTTTTTTAACTAACTCCCTCTCTAATTCGTTAATTAATCTCTTAAAACTTAAATTAAGCGTGAACAGTGTTCACTATAAATAGAAGATAGGTCTGGTTCGCTAACATCCCCTAGCAAACCAGAAGTTACTTCGTTACATACATTAATAAGATGAAACACCCTCTGATTCGTTAACATCCCCTAACGAATCAGAGGAGACTTAACTTAAGGTCTAGTTCGCTGAACATCCTTAGCGAACTAGCCTAATACATTAACGAACTACAATATATAATAATTGTTTATTACATTAAACAAACGACAAATACGTTAACGATAATTACAAAGACTCAAGACGCAAAACCGTGCACTAACATTTATTCATATTCAGTCTCATGTACCGATTCTCATGCCGGAGGGTGGCTATGAGAATCCCCCTGCCTTTCATAATGAGTTCATGGTGTTCTGTTTTGTAGGTGAAACTACTCGGATCTACCGTATTATACTTAACCTCTGTGGGAAATACTAAATCTCAAACTAAGGACTAAGTAACTAGGCCGAGGGTTAAATCATGTTCTTCATTGGCTCCATCCATGCATTTTGTTAGAACTAACTTTTTTTCTCAAAAGTTTTCATTTTTCTCGGCCGAAATGAGTGCTAAACACCTACACCGGCAGCGGGGCAAATGGCAGTTTCCCATCAATGGGCGAATAAGACGCATGACACCGTTACAACCAATGCGGAGGACATCGTTAACACATCCAACCCTCCGTATAATTTCAATGTAACGGCACGCGCCACATTCCGTCCATGTCAGGAAGCACAAACCCCGCTACCACCAAATGTAATGGCAAGGTGGGTGTTGGTGCATCTTTTTTGTCATCTCGGTATTTTTTAACGTATTTGGAAATAGTTTGATGTATAGGGGTGTTTTGGTAAATATTGTAATGACTCATTTGTTTGTGTTATAATAACGAATGAGTCTATGTTTTTTGTATCTCATTCGTTAAATATGTTAATGAATGAAGGTAACGTATGTGTGTCATTCGCTAAGGATTGTTTAACGAATGACTTAAAGTATAGGAGACAAATGAGAGGCTCACTCGTTAGGCATGTCTAACGAATGAGACACGAATATCTCATCTCCTATATACCCATGTAATCCATTCTTAATAATTATGTTTGAGCCTCGTTAGTTGTTACTCTGCCAAAATTCTCTCTCAACACACAGTACACACACATAACGTAATGATACCTAAACGTAATCATATCAATGACTAGATCATGTGTAATGAATCAGAAATTGGTATCTCAAGTGGTATCAAAGCCATTCGTCTTATTGATTATGTTTACGACCTGATTTAGACTCAATTGAACTGTAGTTTGAGATCTAGGTGTATTATAGTCGTACAGAATTGATTTCGGATTGTTCGCTCATTAGAATCAATCAATTGAAGATCATAATGATTGTAATCATTATTGAATTGGATATAGGATTGTTCGTAATGGTTAGTTAATAGTCTAGATTCAATTAATTGTATTGAATCAGCGTTTATAGATAATTTTGAATTTTGCGGAAAAGTGTTCGTGTTTAAACGTATAATTTTGACCTTCTGAGTCAAAATTAAAGGCAATTTGGACTGAATTGTGTATTCGAATTGGTTCGGATGTGTTCAACAATTGGTTTGCAGGTGGATTGTGAGTAGTTTTGTGTGATTTAGGTTGGTTTGGACTGGATTGATGCGGTTTGGATTGAGTTTGTATATGGAAATATGAAGATTATGATGAACTCATTCGTTAATTTCTTGGAAATTATGAGTTCATTCGTATAGTTGTTAAACTTATTCGTTAAGCGGTTATCAGGTTGTTATAACTGTTTTAGCAACCCATTTGTTACATTGTTCATACATTCGTTACACTGTTCACACATTCGTTAATCAGTCATTCGTTACGTGGTCGCTAATTTGCTAAGTCTCATTCGCCTTGATTCATTTGTCACTGCTCATTCATTATTGAACAGTGTCATTCTTTTAAACTCATTCGTGGAATCCTATTCTAGTTCATAGAGTTTCTCATTCATTACAACAGTTTTCACAACTTGTCAAGTTTCATCCTTAAACTTTCAAATTAACAGTATTAAACCCTTGAACTTTTCATCATGACAAACTATTATGCTTTGGCATCTCAAAATGCTCTTATGCAACATATGTTAATCAATGATTATGAGATCGGGTCTCACAAAATGCCCGAGGCTCAATAATTTTTTTTGATTTTCCTAAATACTCCATCCGTCCCATTATAAGTGTCATGGTTTGATTTTTCAAGTCTTTCTTGTTTAACTTTGACCGACAATATTTTTGTTTGTGTTATATAATACTTGATGTAAATATATGAATGGATTGGGTTTTAAATGTATTTTACATTGATATAATTTTCATCGAGTATTATATGACACGAACAAAAATATTTACGGTCAAGTTTATAAAAGAAAGACTTGAAAAGTCAAACTAGGATATTTATAATGGGACGGAGGGAGTAGTATTTAATGTTCAGAAGTCATTTGGGGGCGATTCATCACGAGTGTATGCAAAGTGGGATAAATCTTATGAATCATTGTTTGTTGATACTGCTGCTACTGGTCGGGTAGCCAAATTATTTACCTAAATAACCGTTGAGGAAAAGAAGGCACTTGAAGTTGAGAAAAAGGCTTATCCTACCTCTACAATAGCATTACCTGATCAAATATTGTTGAGTCAAGATTTGACCCAAAACTGATCACAAGGAAGATTGGAATCTTCTCAACCTCCTCTGATATTGATAAGTATGGAGCCGGGCACACCTAAGACATCCGAGCCAGGTTTTACTTAGGCGGGCATGATATTTTGCCTATCGGGCAAGGTTATCTTTTTGAAGTCTTCTTTAGAGGTTATCCGGGCAGGGTTCACACTTTAGTGTTTAACCAGGCAGGGTTCACTAGTTAGTGTATACCCGGGCAAGGTTCTCTATATCAAGCAGGTTTGTTCTTTATAGCCGGGTAAGGTTTACTTCAGAGTAAGCTCTTGGCTAACCAAGCTCTTGAAGCCTAGTGATTGGAAGATCGGGCAAGGTATTCGTTAATAATACAGTGGTCCAGGTAAGCTTGATGTTTAATGAAATATCTCAAGTAGCATCGGGCAGGGTTCAACTCAAGCAAGGTACAGTGCTCCCAAGCACACTTTGCTAATAAGCTAATTCCAAGCAAGGAGTTGATAGGACCAATGAAGAACAAGGTTGCTAGTAAGGTTATGTCGGGCAAAGTCTGATATAATCAAGAAGATTGAAGTCTGCTTGGTGAGTATTTTCCTTTGGAAAATACTCCAAGTAAAGCACACCCTATTAACTGTTCCTGGGCACACTTCAAGGTTACCAAGTCTAACAAGGAAGGCAGAGCACAAAGTGTACTCGGAGAAGTTTACTTCTATAAAGCCTACCCGGAAGACTTGTTTTACACTTAGGATTATTTTGAATATGTAATTTGAATATGTACGATAGATTTAGGGTTTCTAGAAGGAATGACAGCTGTTCAGAGGTGTCAGGCCTATAAAAAGAATATTTAGGGCACACCTCTGGAGAGCGGCTGAATACGATAATAGAAAGAATATCTGTCAAGTGACGGCCGTTCTCAGAATCGTACGGACAAACTTTCCCATCAAGAAACCCTAAATAGATTATCATTTGTATGATTAACTTTATATAAATGGAAATCTTTTGAGTGAATCTTGTGTGTTAGTTAACTTTGTTTGATTGCTCAGCAACCAAATCGTTTGTTATTGATTCCGCCTTTATCAAGCGGTTTTCTTTATAAATATAGCAACCCGTCATTAAATCTCTTGTCAATACATTATTGTGTGAGTTATGACTTAATTTGTTAACGATCTACCTACAATCGGGTACCTGACAAGTGGTATCAGAGCCAGTCACTGCTATTTTAGTAAGAAATTGTTGCTGATTGAAGATTTGAAGAACAATGACGTAAGCAGAGCACTGTTCCATTAAAGAGTGACGTCCGTTGCTCTGTTCTTCATTTCTGTCCACATCTACATCTTACCAATGTTTTCTCTTCCTTATTTCAATTAAAGTTTAAATCTTTACCTCTGATTCTTGTTCAATCATCAGATCTGAACAACTGGTTTTCAGATCTGATTGTTTTAGAACTTGTCTTTTACAAATCAACTGATTTTGATTTTTAAAAATGTCTGGTTACGAAGAACAAGAGGTGTCTACTAATAAGATTCCTAGACTATATGGACAGGAAAACTTCACAAAATGGAAGGTCTTATTTGAAGCAGCCGTTTGCTATAATGATGTGGATATGTGGAATTCGATCAAGAATGGTCCACAAGACACTAGTGAAGGTGCTAATGCAACTGCTGCGGTGAGAGACAGAATGAGGTAAGTGGATGACAGGGCCTTAGCCATGATAAAGCTAGGTCTGTCATGGGAAATTTTGACCAAGGCTGCACATCACACCACAGCTAAGGCTATGTATGATGCAATTCTTGAAATGTTTGAGGGAAACACTAAATTAAAGAACATAAAAAAGCAAAGGTTGAAGCAACAGTTGAAAAGATTCAAGTATAAGGATGGAGAGAGATTGAAGTCAATCCTTGAACGATTTCTAGCTATTGTTAATGAGTTAAGAACAACTAATTATGTCATGACTGATTTTGACTTGAATACCAAGCTGCTCAACTCAATGCCCAAGGAATGGTACACTGCTTGCAAGTTCATCCTACAAAAGCCCAACTTCAATGACTTAAAGGTGGATGATGTAGTGTACTTCCTTCATGCTGCAGAAATAGAAATGATTGAGAATGAAATGATAAAAGAAGAGAAACCATGTTTCCAGGTCACTAATGCTCTCATTGCACCAATGGGCAACTTGTCAACCAAGAACCAACAGCAGATACCCATCATAGAAGAACCAGTTGAGCATGGTGTTGATACACCCCAAATATTTTGTTGGTGGTAGCACAAGTCATCATGGTAACCAGCAAAGGTTCAATGTCCAACTAATTGATGACACTGATTCTGCCTCAATGGCAAGTGGGCATGTACCTTATACTGGTGGTGGAAGTGGCCAAGGAAATGAAACACATGCTTTGCTCTTAATGTTTACAGAATCATACAATGCTTTTGTAGCAAAAAATCTGATTCATACAAGCGTTATTCAGGATAACCTTGAACAGATAGATGCTGATGATTTGGAAGACATGGATTTGAAATGGCAAGCAGCCATGTTGGCTCATAGAAGCAGAAGGCTATACAACAGGACTGGTAGATCACTTCTATCAGGGCCAAATGAAATAATTGGTTTTGATAAATCAAAAGCCATGTGAGAACCGAGTCCCGGTGCGGAAGCGTGAATATTCAGTGTTATTAACGACAGTGGAGCTTGGAACTAGGGTTAGTATCAAATTTTATTCGCTATTCACTCTTGAAAGATGTTTGGACAGATGAGGTGTATTGAGAGAGAGGCTGATTTGATTAACAATCAACAATAAAGTAGGATAAACAATTGTAATCAAAACACAAAAGATAGAAATGGTAGTATGAAATATTAGCCGAATGATTCTCATTAAGATGAAACACTCATACATACATTCATACATACAATCGATTAAGAAATATCAGCCGCCACCAGGAGAGCTCATCCTGGAGGCCGAGATTCTCTCAAAGGGATAAAACCCTAAATCTCACACATACACAATACAGTCACTCATACTAGACAAATGAATAAAAAACATCTATTTATACTAGTCTAGCATGACTTGGTCTTCAAGCCATCCACCCTTGGTTGAGACCAAATAATATATTTTTCACCCAAAGATTAATTCGATGCATCGGTCTAAAATATAAGTCCCAACAATCTCCCCCTTAGACCGATGCCATCGAATTTCTTCCATGATCACCTCATAACTCGTTATCTTTCGTTGAAATTCTCCCCTCTCGTTAAGCTTCTCCCATTGTTCATTTCAAATTATCACTCTTATACCACTTTTGGATATAGTTGTATGGGCATATGAACGAGGCTTTGAACTTCAAAAGATCAACTTCAAGTAACAAGGTTATCACAAAAAGAAATAAACTCATTGTGATCATCAAATAATCTTCCATTCTTCAAATCTGTTTCTTCCCCTGTAAATTATCTTCAAACCATTCCCTGAATTAAGATAGCATTCAAGTTCAACCATAACCCGTTCTTGACTGTTCAAGTGACTATTTCATAGGAGGTTGAACTCTACTGATCATCCTTTCAACATTGTTGCTTGAGATGACTCTATCTTCTCATCCGCACTAGGAAATCTTGGATTATTAATCTTGATCAACTTTTCCTTAACTCGAGTCTTTTACTTGATTTGAAGCATGCCATTTGCAATGAAATTCAAAGATTTTTACTCCCCCAATTTCATTGCAATTGTCTTTAATAAATGTGTCTTCAAATCAAGTGTGGGTGAAGCAATCTTGATCATCCTCATCAAGATTGTAAAAATCTCAGATAAACATATTCAAAAGTTGGTTGACACTAAAAGTGATTAAATCCTTAAGCTTGGTCAACACTTGTTCTTGTAAAGCTTTTGATGAAGTCGTGAAATTGGATGAGGTTTGAATTCCATAAGCTTGTTGATGATTGGAGAAAAATTACCAAAATACCCCTGGTATATATCTTCTGTAGAGAACAGCTTGGTCAAACGGTCAACGGTACCAAAAATCTCAAAAGTTTCTTCAAAACTTTGAAATGTTTCACAAACTCTGTTTCCTAGCACACAATGTGCTTGGGAGCACTTTCCTAGCACAAAGTATGCTTGGTTTCATTTCCAAGCACAAAGCATACTCTGATTTAATTTCCAAGCACAAAGTGTACTCGGAAGCAAAGTGTACTCGGAATCAAAGTGTACTCGGAAGAAAAGTGTACTCGGAAGCAAAGTGTACCCGGAAAGCAAAACACTTGTGATTTTTCAACTTTTCACCCAGCACAGAGTGTGCTCGGGAGCAAAAGTGTGCTCGGAAGTACTTACTATCACAAAGTGTGCTCGGGAATACTTGTGATTTTTCATTTTCTTCACTTAACACCAAGCTTGCTCGGGAGCAAGGGTGTGCTCGACACAAACTTGAGTTTTCTCTTCACAAACATAATTGTTCATGGCAAAACAAAGTATGCTCGAAAAAAAGTCTGCTCGAATAAATAACAAAGTGTGCTCGAGACTTAAAGAAGATAGATTACTTGAGAAGACAAAAGATATGCTTTGGGTTTCACAAAGTGTGCTCGAATTTGATGTGCTCGATATAAGATGTGCTCGAAATAACCTGTGCTCGAGCCAAACAAAGATGTGCTTGGGCAAAACACCTCCTGTGCTCGAAGCAACACTTAGTCATTTTTCATACTCGGATCCAATCTTATTTGTTCATAGTGTGCTCGAGACATCAAAACTTCATTTCTGCGTCATCAGTCACTGATTTGCCCTTGCAGAACCTGCTCGAATATTCACTTTGCATTTGCTGCAACAAACAATGATGAAATTGCCTTTAGTACTTATTCATTCTTGACTTGTACATTCTCCTTATCAGTTTGTACCATCAGCAATATTTTTCAACACACATCTACTGTTTGTGCAGCACGAGCACACAAAACCCTAATTCTTCATATCCAGAAACAAGTTTTGTAATCTGATATAAATCATTGTAGCACCATCCAAGTCATCTCGAAATCAAAGAAACCTATCTTCATATCATAATCAACCTTTTCAGATCTAGAAATAATCAGATGAACAGTGTTGCCCCAAAACGAGCCAAATAACACTGTTACATCAGATCCGGACTGTTCTGACCAAATAAACATGAAATTGATGTTGGATCTCCAAACGAGTCATCAACCAAAACATCAATTCATATACTTTTCTCCGAATCATCAAATAATTTCAAAACCCACAAAAATAATTTCAACGAACTTCATCGTTTAACATCCATGGTGGATTCAAGAGCGAACTGAATCTGTTCAGCGGTTAGTCTGAACGATTCGGTAACCCATGCTCTGATACCAATTGTGAGAACCGAGTCCCAGTGCGGAAGCGTGAATATTCGGTGTTATTAACGACAGTGGAGCTCGGAACTAGGGTTAGTATCGAATCTTATTCGCTATTCACTCTTGAAAGATGTTTGGACGGATGAGGTGTATTGGGAGAGAGCCTGATTTGATTAACAATCAACAATAAAGTAGGATGAACAATTGTAATCAAAACACAAAAGATAGAAATGGTAGTATGAAATATTAGCCGAATGATTCTCATTAAGATGAAACACTCATACATACATTCATACATACAATCGATTAAGAAATATCAGCCGCCACCAGGAGAGCTCATCATGGAGGCCGAGACTCTCTCAAAGGGATGAAACCCTAAATCTCACACATACACAATACAGTCACTCATACTGTACAAATGAATAAAAAACATCTATTTATACTAGTCTAGCATGACTTGGTCTTCAAGCCATCCACCCTTGGTTGAGACCAAATAATATATTTTTTACCCAAAGATTAATTCGATGCATCGGTCTAAAATATAAGTCCCAACAAGCCATTTGCTATAACTGTCAACAACCTAGTCATTTTGCTAGAGAGTGCAACCTGCCAAGAAAATTTCAGATGAACCAGTACCAAAACCAGTCAAGAAATCAGCAGCACCAATATCAACAGAATCAGCAGAGAAACAACAATTCCAACAACTTCAATAACTACAATCCCAACTTCCACAACTTTCAACAGTCTCAAATAAATAACAATCATCAAGCTGTGCCTCAGAATCAAAAGTTTCAAAGAAACAACAATCAAAACCTTCAAACTATGCCAAACAACTCAGTCCCAACTAATCAAAATCAACCCAAAAATCAAGGAAATGTGGCTGTCACCACACATCATGAGGGTAGTTTTGATTGGAGCAATCATGAAGAAGACATTGCTGAGGATATCAAGAAGGCAAATGTGGCATTTATGGCATTGACTGAGAAAGAAGCTGGATCATCATCTCAGGAATAGTCCACTCCACTTAATGACATATGGTACATGGACAGTGGATGTTCTAGGCACATGACTTGTGATAAGAGGTCACTTGTTAATTATGAAGAAAAGTTTGAAGGTCCTGTGGCATTTGGAAGTGATGAAAATGGAGGAAAGATTGTTGGAAAGGGAATCTTAACAAATGGAAAGGTTTCATTTGATAATGTGTTTCATGTTGAAGGTCTACAGTACAATCTGCTAAGCATATCACAAATGTGTGATAAGGGATACAAAGTTGGTTTTGATGACTCACACTGTTTCATCTTAAAACCTGAATTTGTAATCCCACCAGAAATGATTATGATAATGGCCCCAAGAAATGGCAATCTTTTTTAGCTTAATATGAAAGAAGCTGTTTCAAGGGGTGGCACATGCTTTGTTTCCAAAGCCACTGAAAATGAAGCAAAATTGTGGCACAGGAAACTATGTCATGTGAATCTGAAGAACATGAACAGACTTGTTAAGGGTGAGCATGTCAATGGCTTACCTACAAGAGAGTTCAAACTGGATGATCATTGCAGTTCATACCAGAAAGTCAAGTAGCACAAATCCTCTCATAAGACAAAGATCATCAACTCAATTGATCATGTACTTGAATTGCTTCACATGGATCTGTTTGGCCCTGTGAGTGTGCCAAGTATAGGGAAGAAAAGATATTGTCTTGTGATCATTGATGATTATTCAAGATATACTTGGGTTTATTTCCTGAGTACAAAGGATGAGACTGCAGAGTTGATTAAGGGCTGTGTAAATGATTGAGAACAAACTGAATAAGAAAGTTAAATTAATGAGAAGTGATAATGGCACTGAGTTCAAGAATGGAGTCATGGAAGAATTCTGTACACAAAAAGAAATATTTCAGCAATTCTCAGCTCCTAGAACTCCTGAACAAAATGGTGTTGCAGAAAGAAGAAATAAAACACTTATTGAAGCTGCAAGAACCATGTTAGCATATGCAAATCTACCAGTTACATTTTGGGCTGAAGCTATAAATATTGCCTGCTATGTTCAGAACAGGGTACTTGTTAACAAAAGGCATTACAAGACACCATATAAAATTTTCAACAATAGAAAGCCTTATATCAAATTTTTCATGCCCTTTGGATGCAAATGTTTTCTTCTGAACACCAGGGATTACTTGAACAAGTTTCAAACTAAATCCTTGGATTTTTTCTTTGTTGGATATTCAACACACTCAAAAGCTTATAGAGTATATGTGAAAGACCATTTGAGTGTTATTGAATCATCTGACATCATCTTTAATGAGAATCAGTTCAATACAGTTGATGGTGCAGCATGAATGTTTGATCATGAGAAATTGATAAGGTCTTTCAAGATTAATCCTGAAGACTTTGATGATTCATTCTACAAGACCAGTGTGTTTGAAGAGAAAAAGAAGAAAACATTAGACTTAGAAGAGTTGTGGAAGAAGGTTGCTAGTAAAGAAAATGAGTATACATTCATAAAGGATCTCTCAAGTGACATAGTTGACCAAATTCAAGACAATGAAGACAATCAAGAAGTTCATAATGATCAAGTTCAGACTGAGGGAAATCCAAGCAACCAAACAAATGAAGAAGCTGTAACAACTGCAAGATTTCAAAAGGATGAATTTAGACAACACTGGTGCATCAACTTCAAGACAAAATCATGAAGAAGCACCAAGTAAAGAAAGTGAAACAGCTGATTTGATCATTGAAGAACCAGAACTTAGTGAATCAAATCTTGACACAAATGTGTCTGTTGACATGATAGTTCAACCCCCTTATGTTGAAAAAAATCATCCCTCTGAAAACATCATTGGAGATATAAATGAAAGAGTTACTAGAAGCCACTCTGAAATTGCAAACATCTGTTTATACTCCTACTTCCTATCCCAAATAGAACCAAAGAACATTTTTCAAGCTCTAAAGGACACCAGTTTGGTGGAAGCAATGCAGGAGGAATTTGCACAGTTCAGAGATCTACATGTTTGGGATCTGGTTGATAGGCCAAGAAACAGGTCAGCAATTGGCACAAAATGGGTTTTCGGAAACAAAAGGGATGAGAGGGGTTTGGTGATTAAGAACAAAGCTAGACTTGTGGCACTGTGATGCCTTCAAGAAGAAGGAATAGACTTTGAGGAAGTCTTTGCACCTGTTGCAAGACTTGAGGCAACTAGGATCTTTCTTGCATATGCTGCCTCAAAGAACATTAGGGTGTTCCAGCTTGATGTCAAGTCTACATTCCTAAATGGAAAGATTGATGAAGAGGTGTATATTGCTCAACCTCCAGGTTTTGAGGATCCAATGTATCCAAACAGGGTGTATAAGCTAAATAAAGCCCTATATGAATTGCATCAGGCTCCTAGAGCATGGTATGATGAGCTGTCAAATCATCTTCTTGAAAATGGTTTCAAAAGGGGATCCATTGGCAAGACTCTCTTCTACAAAAGAAAGGGATCAGACTTACTGCTGTTACAAGTCTATGTAGATAATATCATCTTTGGTTCAACAAATGAACAAATGTGTATGGAGTTTGATGGGGTAATGAAATCCAAATACAGCATGAGCTCTATGGGAGAAATGAACTTCTTTCTGGGACTGCAAGTTCAACAAAAAGCTAATGGGATTTTCATTCACCAAACTAAATATGTGCAGGAAATTTTGAATAAGTTCAAATGTCAAGAGCTCAAAACAGCTTCAACTCCAATGGACACAAAAGAAAAGATGATAGCTGATGAAAAGGGGGAGCCTGTGGATGAGCATGAATAAAGAGCTAAAATTGGATCCCTGATGTACCTAACTGCTACAAGACCTGACATTATGTATGTTGTGTGTGTCTGTGCAAGATTCCAATCAAGTCCAAAAGTCTCCCACATGAATGTTGTCAAAAGAATTTTTAGATACTTGAAGGGAAGACCAGACTTAGGAATTTGGTATTCAAAGAACCAATCTTTTGACCTTATTGCCTACACAGACAGTGATTATGATGGCTGCAACATGAGCAGGAAGTCAACTTCAGGTGGATGTCAATTTCTAGGAGACAGGCTGGTGTCATGGCAATGCAAGAAGCAGACTACTATGTTCATATCAACTGCAGAAGATAAATACATTGCTGCATCTGCTTACTATGCCCAAATTCTCCCAAATCCAAACTCCAAGGTTAAAAATGAAAAATCTATTTTATGTCCTATCGCGCTACGCGATGGGGTAAAAGAACAAGCCATCGCGTATCACGAAGGGGCTTGGTCAAACCTTCTGGAAGGGTCAACAGCGATACGCGATCGCTGGTTGAACCTACGCCATCGCATATCGCGATGACGTGTCCTAACACCTCTGGCACAAGACTACCACGCGTCCACACGTGGCACACCTCTCGCCACGTGTCCCGACACGTGGCAACATGTGGCACATTGTCCGCCACGTGTTAACACGTGGCACACCGTCTGCCACGTGGCAGACCTACGTTGTGACTGTGCGAAGCTACATCGCGATACGCGATGGGTTACAAGAAGCCAATCGCGCATCGCGATAGGATCCAAAATTTTGCCTATAAATAGCAGGTCCGGGGTCTTCATAAACCACACCAAAATCAGTTTACAACTCTCTCTCTAAACATCTCTCTAAGCCTCGAAATTCGTGCCAACAATCCACCTCAGAAACCATTCCCTGATTCCTCGATAAACGTGCCATACCTCGATATCCGTACCACTTCCCGACGACGTTCCAAGCAATAAGGTGGTGCCGTTATTATAACCCGACGATCACCTCGAAGTGCGTGCCGAGAAGAGTTGATATCTCGATTTGCGTGCCAAAGTGAAGTGGCAATCAAGGAGAGTGTTGGAAGGACTAAGCGGCATAGAAGTGCTGCCCGAACATCTAGGGAATAATAAGCCGAGAAAAGGTAAGGCTTACTACCCGACTAATATAATAATAAAATATTATAAAGGCTTAGTGCCCTAAGTCGGATTTATGCTCGATGTTTATGGAAAGAAAATAATATAACAAAGAAATGAAATAAGAAAATAAATGTGTATATATATATGTGCTATATAGTTCTTTGTTATAATTATTATTTAAGTATAATGTGTATTCTTAAATAATAAAGAAAAGAATACGTTTCTTAAAGAAGAAGAAACGTCGGGTTTTTATAATAAACTAAAGGTTTATAAATATTGCTTTTAAAACTAAAGGTTTTAAAGTAAAAGAAATGAACTAAAGGTTCATCGAGATAATAAGACTAAAGGTCTTAAGCCGGATTGTATATCCGACTAATAAAGGTTATTCTCGTACTATAGGTGCGAGATAGCAAGAAAGAGTTCGCAAGGATGGTGTTGGAAACCGATTCCGATCAAAGGTGAATACGCCCCACTTTTATAAACTTGTTTTCAAATAAATAAATGTGTTTTGTGTAAAACTTTACATGAGACAAAGTGTCTCTAAAAACATTATGAATAAGAGTAAAAGCCTAGCCCTCAGGCTGTAGTATACGTTTGTCTGGATCCTTACATATGTGGTAAAATGCGGTGGGCACATCACACCACGCCTGGTCACGACCTCCAGCCACGATGGGCCGAACCAAAGTATGTTCGAGTGAGAATGACCTTGTGTATAATTATGGTACCTAAGTACGTCGGGACTCTGCGGTGTCTTGCTGGGGTGACCGAGGTAGAGACTCAAGTTATAATGATATTGTTTTAACTTTGTTATTCCTAAGCCAAGATGGGCCGAGACACGCGTAACCCTCGAGGGGTAACAAAGTAAAAGAAAATGTTTTCGCTTCAGCATATTCACCAGTATTCGTTGCTGACGTATTTTCATAACATTTTGCAGGTAACCAAGATTAGATCTAAAGGACGAAGGCTCAAGAATCCGAATGGCTCGGATAATTTTGTATGAATATTAAAATATGGTGGTTTTGTAAAACATATAAACAAGTAAAACTAAACGAGACTTTCGTCTCGACTTTTGTAATGTAAATATTTAAATTTTAAATCCACATGTTTATTAAAGTCTTCCGCATTAACCCGCAACTCTGATTTAATTACAAATGTGGTACCAACTATCGAGTCACACGCCTAGGCCTATGATGGGGGTGTGATAGGTTGGTATCAGAGCCATCGATCTTAGCGAATAGGGTATCATAAAACAATACCCAAGCTTCGATCCAAGCATAGGAAAATTATCTTACTTTCTTATTTGAATAGGGATAAGATTAGCTGGTAACCTTTTCTTTCCCTCTCTACATTCTAAACCACCCAAAGATGTCTTATGAGAAATAAATGGAGTATTATGATAATGAAGCAAGAAGAGCAAGGAAATACTACAAGTTCCCAAAAGACGTCAAGGATGAAGATTACTTTGAGGCCTTCTTTAGCCGAGACCAATACGTTGAGCGTCCTAAACCAATATACTTCCCCGGTACTGAGCAATGCCCAATTAAATTACCCGATAGTCCACCACGGCAAAGAATCGAACCATCAAGACACTCGAGCTATCACCCACCGACAATGCCTATGTATCAACCCATGGAAATACCAGCATACCGCCCCTCGGAGATTCCCACCTACCAACCACCACAAGTACCACAATACTACCCGACTGGATATTTTCCAAATGCACACCCATCCTATACCTTCCTTTCAAACTGACCCATAAAGGAAGAACCAAGATCCCCATCCTCCGATTGGATGCAGTGCCACTCCGACCAGAGAAGGTGGCATACTGGAAGCTCTACCGCTCATGAAGTCAACTCACAACCCAAAAATAGCGAATGATCATCCCGCAAACCAAGAATGAGGGTGACGATGCCTTACGAGAGTTTCAAGATACCCGCGATGATCAACAATGCCACTCAGTATATGGAAGAGGAGGAAGAGCCTATGGAGGAAGAAGAGGAAGATCCCGAAGAAGAGGATCCTATGGAAGAAACCGAACCGGAAGAAGAGCATCCCGACAACCCTAATGAGATATCAACATCCATTGATGGATCACTCACTTCCAACAACCCAAGCTACGGTTCCGTCGATCCGTATGTCCAGTATCTTGAGCAGCTAAGGAACCAAGCTTCATCAAGCTTCCCGCCATTTCAAAGAAAGATCCCTTCAATTCAAGAACAAGCTGATGAGATTCGCGAGCAAAATCAGGCCGCCAAGACATACCTCTACCTTGCATCTGATTAGACTTACGTCTCGTATCCTGAACCAAGAAACCACTTCGAGATGGTGACGCTGGGTTACCGTGACCCACTGCCACAATATGGATACCCCGACTTATTCCGAAGTCATACGAAGAACACCTGGATCGCGCGTTGCACGAGACTGATGACTGGAGGAAGAAGGTGGATGAAGAAGGAAAAAAGAAGAAGAAGATAGGAGAGAAGCTTCTTCACAAATGCAACAAACTGACGAGGGTTGTTAAGAAGTTTCTAAAGGACTGAGATGATGGTGGTGATGGCGTGTTTCAAGAAAGGAAGAATGTGTGTGTAATGTAGTTTGTTTGTAATGTGTTGTATGGATAAGAAAATATATATACATCATATATGAATGTATATATATAAGTGTGTTGTAATAATCCTTGTATATACCATGTATGGTATATACAAATGATGAAATAAAATGTGTGTTTAATGAAGAGCATTTGTTAAAATTTCAGATAAAAAGAATAAAAAGAAAAAGATAAAATGTCTCGACAAAGTAATAACTTTGAGGCTCCTCGAACGGAAGCCGAAAAGCAAAAAGAAAAAGGAAAGGGGCCCGAAAAAGAACAAGAAGATCCAATTCCCAAAAAATTTATGGATCGAATTCAAAAGAAGATAAAAGATGCTGTTAGGGAAGAATCAATGACTAGGTCCCAATCCCGTCAAACAAAACATTCCCACTCTGTAAATCCATCCCGAAAATCTGTTTCTAACCCCGTTCTAGACCCTCTCACGTAGATGAGAGTGTTCATGAATCAAACGCTGATGGAGGCGTTCGTCAAGAATTTAAAAGGCTCAAGATTGGTGGGTGTACGTTCAAGGACTTCAAGTACTATGGGCCGAAGGAATTCCACGGCGATAAGGGAGCCATCTCGACTGTAAGGTGGCTTGAAGAAATGGAGACGATTGTAATCTCGAGCAAGTGTTCGGAATAGGAGAAGATTCAATACTCCGCCCTGATGTTCAAATGAGAAGTGCTAGAGTGGTGGAACACATTAATCATGAGTAAAGGAAAGGAAGTAATGTATGGGTTGTCATGGAGCGAATTTAAGGAACTGTTAATGTCGAAATTCCGTCTGATGCATGAAACAGACCAAATTCAAACCAAGTTCCTATCTCACAAGGTTGACGGAACAAACCTTCGTGAGTATAATACCAAATTCCACGAGTACTGCCGCTTGGTGCCCCAGCTGGTTACCCCGGAATCCAGCAAAGTTACACGCTATATATGGGGGCTACCACGGGAAATTCGTGATATGGTGAGGTCACACTTGCCCCAAACCGCCGACTCCGCGATGGAGTTAGCTGGATACCTAATGGGCGGAATGATCCGCAAGATACGAAGAAGGAAGGAAATGCCCGTTTCAAGGGTAAGGGAGCCGACCGAAGAAGGTCTATCTTCGGCTCCGGCATCCCACAACGCAAAACTTGCAAGAAATACCATAGGGGTCGATGCCATCTAACTCCCCGTCCTTGTGAGTCATGTCACAAATTCGGTCACGCCACGGCCGATTGCTGGAAGAAGAAGATGACTTGCTACAATTGCAAGGAGATGGGACATCTTAGCTTTGAATGCCCTAAGAATAAACCCTCGGCTGGTGGTGCGGGTGGTAGCAGTCAGAAGAGTGAGCCCAAGAAGGGCAATGCAAGAGTGTTCGTCCTTGATACGAAGAAAGCGGCCGATACACCAGAAACCATTACCGGTACGTTTCTTGTTAACAATGTATATGCTAGAGTCTTGTTTGATCCAGGAGCCAATTTAAGTTTTATAGATTATAAGTTTTGTAGTCTATTAAACGAACCCTTAATCAAACTTAATAAAACTCTAAGCGTCGAGACCGCTAGTGGTGAAATTGTTAAAATCTCCGAAGCTCTAAAAAATGGAAAAATCTTATTGGCTGGTTACGTTTTACCTATTCAATTGTTGCCCATGACTCTTGCTGGTTTTGATGTTGTATTGGGTATGGATTGGTTATCCGACAACCATGCCCGTATCCTTTGCAATAGCAAGACCATTGAACTCCAATCCCCGGACAAACGTACCATATGAATCGAAGGGGATAAAGACGCTGGCCAAGTTAGCCTAATCTCAATGATAAGGGCTAACAAATGTTTAAATCAAGGATACTTAGCATTCATGGCCTACGTCACCGAAGAATCTAAACCCAAAGAAATTAATGACGTTTCTGTAGTTTCCGATTTTGCCGATGTCTTTCCCGATGAACTCCCCAGCATTACTCCCTATCGCGAGGTAGAATTTAGAATCGATCTCATTCCCGGCACCGCTCCAATCGCCAAGGCTCTATATCGCCTCGCACAAACCGAGATGAAAGGACTGAAGAAACAACTTCACGAGCTTCTCGAGAAAGGATTTATACGACCAAGTTCATCGCCATGGGGAGCGCCGATACTATTCGTCAAAAAGAAGGATGGATCCATGCGGATGTGTATTGATTGCCAGCTCTCAACAAAGTTACAATCAAGAACCGTTATCCACTCCCGCGTATCGATGACCTGTTCGACCACCTCCAAGGTGCTAGCTTATTTTCCAAGATCGATCTCCGCTCCGGCTATCACCAACTTAAGGTTCAATCCGAAGACATTCCAAAGACCGCGTTTCGAACAAGGTACGGCCATTATGAGTTCACCGTTATGCCATTTGGATTTACTAATGTGCCTTATTTAGATAAATTTGATGAACCGTATCTGTAAGCCTTATTTAGATAAATTTGTGATTGTATTCATCGACGACATACTAGTTTACTCTAAGACTAAGGCCGATCATGAAAATCACCTTCGAACGTTACTTGAAATTCTTAGAACCGAGAAATTGTACCCCAAGTTCTCGAAATGCGAGTTCTGGTTGCACGAGGTGCAATTTCTTGGTCACATCATCAACGTTAACGGAATTCAAGTAGACCCCGCTAAGATTGAAGCTATCTCGAAGTGTGAGATCCCAAAGTCGCCAACCGAGATCCGAAGCTTCTTGGGATTGGCCGGCTATTATCGAAGGTTCATCGAGAACTTTTCTCGAATCGTTTTTCCCCTAGCCTCCTTGACTCGAAAGAACGTCAAATACGAATGGGGAACAAAGCAACAAGAGGCGTTCGATATACTTAAACAAAAACTTACCCAAGCTCCTATATTAGCCTTGCCAGAAGGTATTGAAGACTTCGTCGTCTTTTGCGATGCGTCCCATTCCGGCTTGGGATGTGTATTGATGCAACGAAAGAAAGTAATCGCTTACGCCTCTCGTCAATTGAAAGTACACGAGAAGAACTATATGACTCACGATCTAGAGTCAGGCGCCATAATCTTTGCACTTAAGATATGGAGGCACTATCTCTATGGAGTAAGATTTACCGTGTACACTGATCATACGAGCTTAGAGCACATCTTTGATCAAAAGGAGCTCAACATGCGCCAACGACGCTGGATGGAGACTCTCAACGACTATGACTGCGAAATAGTTTATTATGAAGGTAAGGACAACATTGTAGCTGACGCCTTAAGTCGTAAAGAGCACGAAAAGCCGAAAAGAGTCCGAGTGTTAAGGCTAGAACTTCAAATCGATCTTGTTGACCAAATCAAATCCGCTCAAATTCAAGCGATCAACGAGAATCAAATCTCTGATGAAAAACATAATGGCACCATTGACTCGTTAGTCAAAGGTGATGATGGCATTCTTAGAATGGGAAACCGATTTTGGGTACCAATTGTTGGAGGATTGCGTGAGAAGATATTAAACGAAGCCCATAAGTCTAAATATACGATGCATCCCAGGAGCGACAAAATGTATCATAACCTTAAAGAGAACTATTGGTGGAATGGAATGAAGAGAGATGTCGCTTCCCATGTGGTGAAATGTTTGACGTGTTTAAAAGTCAAGGCTGAGCACCAAAAGCCTTCGGGATTGCTTCAGCAACCCGAACTTCCCGTATGGAAATGGTAGTTGATTACCATGGATTTCATTACCAAACTCCCTAAAACGACTCGACAACATAATGCAATCTGGGTAATTGTGGATCGATTAACAAATTCCGCACACTTCATACCCATCAATGAGTCTTACTCAATGGACAAATTAGCTCGTATCTATGTTAACAATATTGTGTCCCTACATGGGGTACCGTTCTCCATTATTTCTGATCGAGACAGTCGTTTCACGTCTCACTTCTGGAAAAGCTTCCAACAAGCGCTAGGTACGAAGTTAAACCTTAGCACTGCCTATCATCCGCAAACCAATGGGAAAAGCGAAAGAACAATTCAAACGTTGGAAGACATGCTCCGAGCTTGCGTGATAGACTTAGGTGGAAGTTGGGATGACCACTTACCCCTAATGGAATTTTCATATAACAATAGTTATCATGCAAGTATTCAAGCCGCACCGTTCGAGGCGTTGTATGGTCGAAAGTGTAGAACGCCCATGTGTTGGTCTGAAACTGGAGATAATCAATTATCCAGACCCGAGATAGTCCAAGAAACCACCGACAAAGTTATCCAAATCCGCCAAAAGAGTTATGCTGATGTCCGTCGTAAGCCATTAGAATTCAATATCGGTGATAAAGTTCTTTTGAAAGTCTCGCCATAGAAGGGCGTGGTTCGTTTCGGCAAGAAAGGAAAGTTCAGTCCTCGATTCGTTGGACCCTTCGAGGTACTCGAACGAATTGGTACCGTCGCATATCGATTGTGACTATCCGAGGAAATGCAAGGGATACACGATGTATTCCATATCTCGAATCTGTGTAAATGTTTAGCCGATGAATCTCTTACGATGCCGTCAAAAGATGTTGAAATTAACGAGAACTAAAAATTTGTTGATCGCCCAATTCAAATCGAGGATTCAAACTTAAGAAGCACAAAAGACGAACTTTGAAAATAGTGAAAGTAAAATGGGATTCCCGACGAGGACCCGAGTATACTTGGGAACTCGAGTCTGAAATGAGAAGAAATACCCCCACTTATTCTCGCGAAGCAATCTCGAGGACGAGATTTATTTCAAGGTGGGGAGGATGTAACATCACGGAAATTTCGGGCCAAAAATGTCAACTTTCCAAAGTGAAGGGACTAATTCTACCAAATCCAAACTCCAAGGTTAAAAATGAAAAATCTATTTTCTGTCCTATCGCGCTACGCGATGGGGACAAACCATCGCGTATCGCGAAGGGGCTTGGTCAAACCATCTGGAAGGGTCAACAGCGATACGCGATCACTGGCTGAACCTACGCCATCGCGTATCGCGATGACGTGTCCTGACACCTCTGGCACAAGACTGCCACGCGTCCACACGTGGCACACCTCTCGCCAAGTGTCCCGACACGTGGCACATCGTCCGCCACGTGTTAACACGTGGCACACCGTCTGCCATGTGGCAGACCTACGTTGTGACTGTGCGAAGCTACATCGCGCTACGCGATGGGTTACAAGAAGCCAATCGCGTATCGCGATAGGATCCAAAATTTTGCCTATAAATAGCAGGTCCGGGGTCTTCATAAACCACACCAAAATCAGTTTACAACTCTCTCTCTCTCTCTCTCTCTCAAAACATCTCCCTAAGCCTCGAAATTAGTGCCAACAATCCACCTAGAAAACTGTGCCCCGATTCCTCGATAAACGTGTCATACCTCGATATCCGTACCACTTCCCGACGACATTCCAAACAAGATGGTGGTGCCTTTTTTACAACCCGACGATCACCTCGAAGTGTGTGAAGAGAAGAGTTGGTATCTCGATTTGCGTGCCAAAGTGAAGTGGCAATCAAGGCGAGTGTTGGAAGGACTAAGCGGCATAGAAGTCATGCCCGAACATCTAGGGAATTATAAACCGAGAAAAGGTAAGGCTTACTACCCGACTAATATAATAATAAAATATTATAAAGGCTTAATGCCCTAAGTCGGATTTATGCTCGATGTTTATGGAAAGAAAATAATATAACAAAGAAATGAAATAAGAAAAGAAATGTATATATATATATATATGTGCTATATAGTTCTTTGTTATAATTATTATTTAATTATAATATGTATTCTTAAATAATAAAGAAAAAATACGTTTCTTAAAGAAGAAGAAACGTCGGGTTTTTATAGTAAACTAAAGGTTTATAAATTTTGCTTTTAAAACTAAAGGCTTTAAAGTAAAAGAAATGAACTAAAGGTTCATCGAGATAATAAGACTAAAGGTCTTAAGCCGGATTGTATATCCGACAAATAAAAGTTATACTCGTACTATAGGTGCGAGATAGCAAGAAAGAGTACGCAAGGACGGTGTTGGAAACCAATCCTGATCAAAGGTGAATACGCCCCACTTTTACAAACTTGTTTTCAAATAAATAAATGTGTTATGTGTAAATCTTTACATGAGACAAAGTGTCTCTAAAAACATTATGAATAAGAGTAAAAGCCTAGCCCTCAGGCTGTAGTATACGTTTGTCTGGATCCTTACATATGTGGTAAAATGCGGTGGGCACATCACACCACGCCTGGTCACGACCTCCAGCCACGATGGGCCGAACCAAAGTATGTTCGAGTGAGAATGACCTTGTGTATATTTATGGTACCTAAGTACGTCGAGACGCTGCGGTGTCTTGCTGGGGTAACCGAGGTAGAGACTCGAGTTATAATGATATTGTTTTAACTTTCTTATTCCTAAGCCAATATGGTTCGAGGCACGCGTAACCCTCGAGGGGTAACAAAGTAAAAGAAAATGTTTTCGCGTCAGCATATTCACCAGCATTCGTTGCTGACGTATTTTCATAACATTTTGCAAGTAACCAAGATTAGAGCTAAAGGACGAAGGCTCAAGAATCCGATGGCTCGGATAATTTTGTATAAATATTAAAATATAGTGGTTTTGTAAAACATAAAGACAAGTAAAACTAAACGAGACTTTCGTCTCGACTTTTGTAATGTAAATATTTAAATTTTAAATCCACATGTTTATTAAAGTCTTCCGCATTAACCCGCAACTCTGATTTAATTACAAATGTGGTACCAACTATCGAGTCACACGCCTAGGCCTAAGATGGGGGTGTGACATCAGAACCAAATGCTGGATTGTGTTTTGAATTTTCTGAACACTCCTATTTTTATTGATAATACTGCTGCATAATTTACTGTTTAAAAATCGAGTTCAACATTCAAAGACTAAGAATATTGAAATCAGACATTACTTTATCAGAGATTGCAATGAAAAAGGCTTAATTGAGATGAAAAGAGTTGAGACAAGTGACAACTTGGCTGACCTATTCACCAAGCCACTTGACAGAACCAGATTCAACTTTCTTTCGAAAGCCCTGGGGATGATCAACTCAGATGAGGTCTGATTAAGGATATGTGTTGAGCGTGTGTCTCTATGTGCTAATTGATCATTTATTTATTGAGGTCACACACATTGAATGTTGATGAATATTTTTGCATATGTTAATTGTATGTGTTAACCGATATGTGTTATGTGATTATCTGTGCAACTTAGGCATCATTGATGCTTATGTGTGATTGTCAGTTAAATGTTTTGATGTTATGATAAGTAATGTTTTATAGTGTCCAATTTTGACATTTTCTTGTCTGATGTCATGCAGATATGCTTGTTTATGTGTTTTGTCTGATCATTTGATGTTATTAGAATAGGCTAGACCTTGAATATTTGTCATGTCTGCTTGTTTTGATGATGTTATTAGTGATTAAGATTTGAATATGTTACAACTGTTTATGTCAAAATGTATTTTTATGTCAAAATTAAATGATTAAATGACTTTTCCAATGAATTTTGCATAATTACAAAATTTTTGATCACAACAAGAGCAAGTTGTTAATGGTGTGGAGATATGATAATACTATTTAGTTCAAGCTTTATAGAAGCCTAAAAAAAAGATATTTTTTCAATGAAAAGTGTCAAGTAGTTTCATGTGCCCAGTTGGAAGGACATACACATGTATGTTTGGTCCTATAATCTACATAGATTTGAAGGATAACCATTAACCAGAAAACTGTAAGCACTTGGGGCAATAATAGCTTGTTTTCTGTTCATTCACTTAAAATCATGTCAATAACTCTGACTTTGAAAGGACATATGTTCACATGTATGTTTGGTCCTGTTGACCAGTTGTGGTTGAACAGGATAGCCATTCACCACTCAAATAAGAGATATTGGGGTGTTTGAACTTAAAACTGTTTAATGTGGGAAATGATAGTACATTGACTACTTAGCCAATCATATGGATTTAATAGGCCAAAAGGGCACTTAGTACAGTCATTAACATGTATGGTTGCTTTCTCATGATGTGTAAATTCTAAGGTGATATAAACATAAAGAAAATGTTGTATCTTATGTGGAGTTACGTTGATGTCTATGCATGTTTCTATATATATCTTTCCAAATGATAGGCAGAAAAGTGATTATTCAATCATACACAAGCCTTTTGGTATTTGGTCTCCAAAATGAAATGTTTGATTTAAAAGAATGACACAGAACAACAGTGAACAACATACTTTTTTATCAACCAAAAGTTGATGGATGTTCACAAAACACTTGGAAAGAAAATGCAAACATGAGGGTTAACTCTAGAACTACAGGGGTGGAGGCAATCATATAAGTCCTTTAAACATCTTGAATGAAAGGCCTGTAAGTCGGAATTGCGTGGCATGTAAGTCCAATGTTCAACCTCACATATGTTTGTATATTTGAAAAGAAGAATCATAAATTTGTTCAAAAAATATGTTCTGTCATTAAAAGTTTTGACCAAATCCAAGGGGTCAAAGTCAAATTGGGGTGATCTGGAGAAAGGCAAATAAGCCTTGAGAATAGATAAGGAGCATCAGAAAACATCATGTGTTATCCATTAAGAATCATGCATATTAAATGAAATTAAATCATATCACCAAAGAGATGAAATTCATGTTAAGTCTAGACCTGTTGTTGACCTGTCTAAGTTGTCATAATAATGCTGAGAATGAAGTATTGAGAAAGCTACTTAGTCAATATGATCCCATTATTGAGATCTTTTCAGCAAAAGAAAGAAATTGTTTTGAAAGGAACAAAGAATGAAATTTGATCTCTAAATGCACCATTTGCTCTTAAACAATGATCTTTAATACAGTTAAAAATATTGGTTTAAGTCAAACAGTGTTGCATTTTGCCTAAAAAAAGGTTGAATATGTATTTTCGGGTAAGGTGTAACATCCTAAAATTTTAATTATAAATAAAGAAAGTTATGTTTAGTGATTTCACGTTGTTAATTATTTAATGTCGAGTAAGGAGGGAGTTGGGCTTAGATTGCGTAAGATGGGTTAAATGAGAATGGGCCTCGGGTCCGTGGGCTTTGAGGGATATAAATATCCCATCCCAAACCCAATCTTTCATTTCCACCTTCTTTCTTCACACACTCAAAACACACACATTCTAACCGATCAAGATTCGAAGCCGAGACCCGAGATTTTGTTGATAGATCTGAGTTGGTAAGGTAAGAACAAATCCTCCAAAGCTAATATTACTGAAAATGGTTAGGATTGGATGGGTTAACCGGACCCGAAACCCAAACTGCCCAAATCGGACCCCTAAAACGTCGATTTTAGGCCGATTTGATGGTTGGGATTTGTAGGCGCCGATCATACGATTCCGTGGGTACCAAAATCGAGTTATTTGGCTAAGAAACGAAGGATTTATGGGCAAACAGATCTGCAGCGCGATAACTTCGCCTGCAAGATTAAGTTCGCCTGATGAACTTCGCCTTCAAGCGTAACTTCGCCTTCAAGCGTAACTTCGCCTAAGGTTTAACTTCGCCTGAAGCCAAGTTCGCCTAAAGATAACTTCGCCTACGGCCAAGTTCGCCTAAGTTTTAACTTCGCCTGAAGCCAAGTTCGCCTAAGGTTTAACTTCGCCTGAAGCCAAGTTCGCCTAAGGTTTAACTTCGCCTGAAGCCAAGTTCGCCCGAGGTTTAACTTCGCCTGAAGTGAAGTTCGTTTAGAAAATAAATTAAAAACCTAATGGAAAATGTGTTAAGGCAGTTATCGAAAATAAAATTTTTCCAAGCTGACCTGGCAGCTTAACCCCAGCCAGGGGCTCTGCCCCTTGGACCCCGCTAGGGGCTGCCGCCCCTAGAACCCCGCTGCCAGGGGCGCTGCCCCCGGACCCCCGTTCGTTGTGGGTCATATATAGATAGAAATACAAAATGAGTAGTAGTAGTTAATTGATATGTGTAAATATTATACAGTTAGCCGAGCCCAGTTAAAGAAAGGAATTACGATCAACGGCGAGCGTAACAGGATCCAGGTGAGTTTCTAGCCCCATTCCTTGTTATGTTTTCGGGGCTGTGTGCATACTTGATGTGTTGTTAATACATTTATCCTAAGTGATAAGTGTATGCCATATGTGATATATGTGATATGTATGAATGATTGCTTGATGGTACGTGAACGATCTTCGGATATTGCACGTACTGTCAGGTTGTAACGTTATAAATATGGTAAGTATGATATGTACGTTTATGTGTATGAACGTAATAAAGCTAATAAAAGAAGGAAATGACGGTTGTATGATTGTATGGTTACGAAAAGGGTACCGAGCCCTAATAATAATCGAGGTATGATGTATGGTTGTATGGTAACGAAGAGGGAATCGAACCCTACTAATATTCGAAAACAAGGGACCAGACCCTTATAATATCTGTGATGTTAGGGACCAGACCCTTACAATATCTGTGAGGATAGGGACCAGACCCTCATAATATCTGTGATGTTAGGGACCAGACCCTTATAATATCTGTGATGTTAGGGACCAGACCCTTATAATATCTGTGAGGTTATAGGGCGAAAGGCTCTTTAAAACGTATGATTATGAATGTAAAGAAAGTATGTAAGTAAGAAAGAAAGTATGTAAGTAAGAATGAAGGTATGAGTACTTATGTGTGTATGAAAGAAAGTTATGAGGTTAAGTACGTATGTATGTAATAAGGTATTGTATGGTATTGTATGATTAACTAGAACTCACTCAGCGTAGCTGACTTTTAGTATGCACGCAGGTGAGTAGGATGAGACAGCTGGCTTGAGTGGAGGACACATGGTAGAAGACTAAAGCCTGGCATCTGAAGATCTGATATGTTTTATAAGTTATGTTTTGATTTTGAAAGACAAGAGGAATGTTTTAAGACATGATTATGAATTGATATGTAATGTTTTATGAAAGTTTTATATTCCGCGTAAAGTTTTTAATTAACTCTGATATTTAGAACTGTGTTTATGAGTAAATCCAACGCTAAAGTAGGGTCACCGGGTTCGGGGCCTTACATAAGCTTTGTTGAATTATAACCTTTCCGAGCACACTTAGATGCTTTTTATCTAAGTTTAGCAATTTCGGGCATGCTTTGAAGTTCTTGATACTTTTCGGGTAGAGTTTACTATTTTTAGTCACCTTCCGGGCAAGCCTGATTGTTTATGATTGAATATGTATTTCGGGTAAGGTTTGATGATTTATAACCTTTCCGGTCACACTTAGATACTTTTATCTAAGTTTGTCATTTTCGGGTATGATTTGATTTAAAGTTACTCGGGTAAACTACACATTTTAGTTTAGTTCCCAGGCATACCTGATATTTGAATAGGATTTCTGAGCACGCTTTGGAAATTTTAGACTATAGCACACTTAGGTGTTTGTATGTTTAATTTTTGTCCCGAGCATGCTATGTGTTATTTGTGAATATGATTTCTTTGAAATTACAAGTGTTTTCGGACAGACTTTGTCATCCAGACACACTTTATATTCCGGATACACTTTTGTTCCCCAATATACTTGGTAATTTCAAAATTTGACTTTTCGGGTACACTTTCTGCTAGATCTCTTTTTCCGGGCATACCTTGTACTCTAGGAAGGTTATTCGGGTATACTTTGCATAGAAAGACTGTTCGAGCACACTTTGTACTCTTATGAAGGTTGCTCGGGCACACTTTACATGAAAGTATGCTTGATTGAATATGTTTCTTATTCTAATAGGGTGTATGCTAGGTTAAGCTTTTAATTTACAATTGAGAAATGCATATGGGTATCTTAATTGATTCCTAGCAAGGTTTCTTATTTGATAGTTTTATACTTGATTATCTATCTTGTGATTGAGTTCTCAAGAAATCTGGTATTTCGGGTAAGCTTTCTTCATTATAACTTGACTTTAAATTACTTAACTTAACCAAGCAAGGTTTGTAAGTGGAAAGTACCGGGAAAACTTTGTCAATTTTATAATGAAATATACCGGGCAAAGTTTAACATTTTAATTGTATCGGGTAAGGTCTTAAATGGATAAGGTTATTATGTTTGACAGCTAATAACTCACTACACGACAAATGCATTTAAAACCCACTTTCAAAAAGGTATATAAGAGGGAGTTAGAGATAATTTTTCAACATTATTTTTCCCTCTCTCTCTCCTTCCACTGCAACTGCTTATTCTCAAAGAAACCTAAACCGACTTATCGCATTCATTTTTATCCAAACCCTAACTTTAATCAGCCCTCTAATTCTGACTCGGTAAGCATTCATAATGTGATTTCTGATAACGATTAGACATTAATGGGTTTTGATTGTGTATTTGAATACTAAATCTTTGTTTTTGTGTTTAGGTTATAAACTTGTCTAAGAACAGGTTCTTGATGATTTTCTCTCTTTCTTCTTCAATTTTATGCCTTGAATTTAGTTAAAGTAATGAACTTTATAACTAATTTCACTTTGAATATGTTTGATTGTGTTTGTTTTTAAGATATGGCGGCCAATGATCAACCAAAGTATCCCTTTGAACAAAAACACAATATGTACGCCATGTTGAATATTACTCCGGACAATGAGGAGGTGGCGATGATGATAACATGGTTGTTGAGATCAAATGTTTGTTTTTCCTTCACTGAGTGTCCAATCATTTATAGAAATCACTCACTGGATTACTGGCGCTCAGCAACGCTGTATGATGACGTCAATGGTCGAAGAATTGAAGCGACAGTGGCAAGACAAGAAATTCAGATCACGGAACAACTGATCAGATGATGTTTGCAATTACACGATGACGACCACAATCATATTAACTTCAATACTGATCACCTGCTGAGAATCTTTGAACAGACTATGAGATACCAAGGGACAGTTCATGATGGGCAATTTTAGAAAGGAATGTTCCCTTTGATATACAGATTTCTGATTCACCATGTGGTTTAAGGATTTGCTCCGAGGAAAGGCTCATGGACTTTAATGAGTAGGGAATTAGCAAACACCACAGTTGCAATCATTTATGATCTACCATTCAACTTTTCAAAGATGATTTTCGAAGGAATGGTAGGAAATCTGAAAAAGGATGAGAAGGACAGATTTCTGCAATATCCCAGGTTTCTACAGATAATCTTTAATAGGGAGTTGCGAGATTTACCCACCATAGGCACTACTCATACTCTGCAGAATCCCAACACATTTAAACGAATTAAAAATCCGGGAAATGCCAACAGATTCAATCCAAACATTCCGTTTGAGATCTTGCCATGGTTGTTGAACCATGACTTGGATATAATGCCAGTTCCTGAGCTGAGCTCAGAGGAGGAAGAGGATATTGATGAGTTGGAAGATGAAGATGGAGATGAAGGAGGGGCTGGAGGAGCCATGATTGTTGATGCATAGGATCAGGGGGAGAACCAACCTATACCATCACCACCACAATCACCACTACCCATAAACCAACCTATACCATCACCACCACAATCACCATATATGTCACCACAACCACAAACCCCAACCCAAATCTTATCTCAAAGCCAAAATGATACATCTACTCATCTATCCACACCACCAACCAACAGCCCAATCCAAACTGATACATTTATTCCAAGCCCACCCCATACCCAAACCCCACCTGAATCATCTACCCCACTCACATTGACCATCAACCCAACACTCACTCAATCCACTACTCAAGACCAATCTGAACCTAATCCTTTCTTTACATCACCACAATTAACTCCTACTGCTGAAAACCTTTTATTCCAAAGAAACCTTGATTTAATGTTGGAAAATGCTAAGCTAAGAGAGAGAAATGAAGAGGTGACTAAGGAGAATGTGTTGTTATTAGACAAGTTGGCCCGAGCTATGATGAAAATTCAATCCCTGGAGTAGGAGGTTGAGAAGACCTCAGCTGCCCCAAAATAGGGGGAGAATGTAATTGTGCCAACTGTTGCTAGTGTTGAGGATGTAGTGATGGAGGATGCAAGAATAAATGCTGATGGCTTAACAAGTATTCTGAATGCCTATGATGAGGACAAGGAGAGTGATGAAAGAATGATGGAGGATGATGAGTATGAGGCTGACAAATCTGATGTAGGAGAAGAAGATTACAATATTAATGATGAGATCATGAATGTTGTATAGAGAGAAGAGGATGATGTGGAGAGAGATGAAGAGGAAACTGGAGAAGGAATTGAAAAGATGAATGTTGAAGACAATGTGGCAAACACTGATGTAGCCACTGATATTCAATTTGATGAGTTGACAGATCAAGCTGCTGCAACTGATGAATTAGTGACTGAAACTGATGTGCAGACAGATGCCCAAATAGATGAAGGAGCTGCTACTGAGGAACTTGTACTCACTGAAACTGAAACTGAACAACAAGCAAGTTCCAAGAGAGTAGAGCATAACCCAGAACTGGAAGTACTTGAAAAAGAAATAGATGATTATGAACAGTCTGAGGATGAAGAAGATGTGAGGAGGAGATTGGAGAAAGGTAAAGCAAAGGTGGTTAAAGAAGATCCTGTTAAGACAAATCCTCAGAAAGACATTTTGTTTAAAGAAAATGAAGAAGCTAATGCTGATGCAAGGAGAAAGCTTGAGAATGTAGTAAGAGAGATAAGGGATAGGGAAATACTAGCCCAAACCTTGACCCCTGAGGAATTAGCAGAGCAGGAAGCACTGATCACTCAAGTTAATGTGGCCAAAATAATAAATGAAGGTGAGGATGTGGATCAGATTGTAATTGAAGCCTTGATAAATCTGAGAAGGGATGAGGAAGTTGACAATTCCCTAGCCGTAGTTGTGAGTAAGTTTGCACAAAAGGATCCTGAACCTGAAAAAGAATCTCAACAGGAACCTAAGAAGGAACCTGAAAAAGAAAATGAAGAATCAATAGAAGAGATGTTGGCTAAAGCCTCAAGGATACATGAAAATGTGGGAAGATTTGAAAAGACATATTCTAGAAAGAGAAAATCCACTGATCAAGGTATGAAGGAGGATCTGAAAAACAAGAAAGGAAAATGGGATGAAAAGAACAAATGTTATGTAGAAACTCCTGATGATGAAGATAGTCCAATCAGAGCAGTTCCATTCAAACCTTGAAACCAGGGGAAAAGCTGCCTGGTGTTCCAGACGTTCCAAGTGTTGATACAACACCAGAAAGTCCAACTCCTAATGAACCCAAGATTGATGCAGTAAATGAATCAACAGAGGAGGAGGATGAGTCTGATGAATCTGGTAATAATGATGACAATGACGGAAAAGATGCTAAAGCTGCTAATGTTATGTCCCCACAAGTTACAGTAACTGATGAACAGAGGGCAAACATTGAGCGAAGCCTTTTGGATGCTAAAAGGAAAAACCTGTTGATTGTGAAACTGAGAAGGTATGGCATAAGCTTTGAAATCCTAGCTGACTTGAATGATGATGAACTGGAGTAAATATTGAACAAAGAGAGAGATACAATTGAGAAGTTGATACAAAAAAAGAACAGGGATGCCCAGAAATACAGAGACTATTTGAGAACTCATGGGTATTCTGACAAAGATTTATCTCATTTCAAGATTGACAAGTTGAGAGAAGCCTATGAAGACAAAAGGGAAGAGATAAAAGAAAATTTTGTCAAAGAGAATGAAGAGGCTGAAAAGCTTGAAGCTTTGAAAGGATGATTTGGAGGAAAATGTGGACACTTGCTGGAGAAAGGTATGAAACCTGGAATGGTGATTGGATAACGCCTCAGTTGATACAATTTTCAACAAAATGAAGAGAAAGGAAAAACTCAAAAGGCTACAACCAGAGCCACTTGATGAACAGTCAAAACCTGAACAAGAGCCTGTCAAGAAGAAGAGAAGATTGACCACCTTGAGGAAGAAAGAAGAGGCTGAAAAAGAAAAATCAGTAGAGGCAACTGCTGTTGAAACCCCAATCCCAGAGGAACTAAATCCTGAACAAGAATATGAACCTATAATCCCTTGGAAAATGAAGAAATGATTAAAATTTTGAGGGGTATAATGATAAACCAGAGGGGAATGGATGAAGCCACGCTTGATGTCTTAGAAAAGGAAGACTTGAAAGAACTTTTCTACATACAAAAGGCAGAGTGGGAAAAAGTTCTAAGGGAAGGAGAGAACCCTAGAAGCTTTGTTGATGGAAGGTTTGTACATTCAGGATTGTCAAACAATCCTGGAATAGAGAAAATGATGATTATTCTTCATAAAGAAGCAGGAAAAAACCTTACTGATCTTGCCAACCTTCCAGCTGAAATGGTAGAATCAATTTTTATCAAAACCTTCAAGTTGGGGCCCAGCAAACCCAAGAACTCCATTCCATTCAGACCCCCAATCTCAAGAAGACATCAACAAGCTGGTAGAGGAGAATCTAGTAGAACTGGATCACAAAGAACATCAAGACCACAATCCAGTGTAGATCTTCCCAGAGATCTCTACTATGATTCTGTCTCTGAGTCGTTGAAAGTGATTATGGAAAATATATTGATGAGAGACATAGTCATTAGAAGTGATTCTGCTGAATTTACTGAAGAGCAGTTGCAAAGAATGGCTACACTTGATTTGTATGACTATGGAGACAGAAGCAAGATGGCAGGAAGACAGCAAAATGATCTATCTAAATTCTTGAGAGATGAAGCTGACAGGGGATTCCCATTTTTGAAAGAAAAGAAGAGCTGGAAAATGATTCAACTTGACAAGACAAGAAGGATTGCAAAGATGAAAAAGATGGCCAATGCTGAATTGTACTAACAGATGAGGGTCAAAAATGAGAATCCTGTATAAAATATGAATACATGCATCAGTTCTGAAAGAAGAATGAGATATCCCAATTATACAGTGCAGAGGAATGGCATCATTGCAATAATTGAATACAAATAAGATAATGGTCATTATGTACTGGGAAATTCTGATGGACTTATTTTGGGGATAATCAAAAGAGATAATGACCTGATTTGCCTGCACAATGAAGATCTGGCAGACATAAGGGATTTACACATACATGAGAGTAACCCTCATCACCAGATTCTTTCTATTTTCTAGAAAAGAGCTGCATCAGTGATAGTCAACAGAAGACAAGTTGCCTACAACGCAAGAAAAAGACAAGATATTTAGAATAGGCTTTATTTTGTAATGTCTTCGGAAAGCTTTTGAATATGTAATCATTTGTTTATGTTATTTAAATATGTAATTTGACTTTAATTTGATGTGTATTTTAATCCTGTGTAAGTAACCATAGAGGTGTTTTGGGACAGCCGAGGTGTTCCAATCTAGGGGGAGATTGTTGAGTCAAGATTATACCCAAAACTGATCACAAGGAAGATTGGAATCTTCTCAACCTCCTCTGATATTGATAAGTATGGAGCCGGGCACACCTAAGACATCCGAGCAAGGTTTTACTTAGCCGGGCATGATATTTTGCCTATCAGGCAAGGTTATCTTGTGACAATCGTCAATTCCAGGTTAACTCCGTTAACTCAACTCTGTCAATTCAAACTTAAAGATCACTGAATCTATAACGCACACCTCATTACATTTAGACTAGGGTTTAAATGACGCTTGACACTTACTACATGTGTAGTCTTTCGGGAATTGCACCGAAACGCAAACGAGTGGACGCAAACGATTAGTGAATAAACGAAAAACGTCAAAACAATAATTATGTGATAATTATGTGTTAGACTTATGTGTTACTTGATTTTATTATGTGTGATGCTAAACAAGAAACAAGAACTAGTTATTTAAGCTAGAAAAGTAACAATTGGAAGTTGAGGGACTAAAGTGTAACATGTTATTATAAATAATAACATAAACCTAAAACCCTAATCCTCTCTTTCTCTCCCTCATAATCGACGGCCAGTCCCCTCCCCCCATGTCTCCTTGCGATCGGCCCTCATACACACACATACAATCAAGATTTTTTTCAAGTTTGATTGAAGATTAAGGTGCTAGGAAGGTATAAACGACTATCCTATGCATCCTTTATACTTAATTTCGATTTTTAATGGGTTAATTACAAACCCTAGATTCCGAAAATTTCATATATTGTGTTCATATGATTTTTGTTTGATTTGATGATGTATTGATTATGATTTGATAACTAGAATTGATATTATTATATGTTAATTGGTTGTGTCTTTGATTTTGAGATCAAATAAAACCCTAACCATGTATGTATTGTGTAATTGATATGCATGGATAGTGTTTATGGTGTCTAGAGTGTTATATGAACGGATTATGGTCTATAGATGATTAATATGTTGAATTTTGTTGCAAACAGTGTCTGGACAGATTGTGTTGTTGATGTTCAATTGACTGTATCGGGGTGTAAATGTGAAAATTGGTTGAGATTATTGATACTACAGTAAAATATGTAGAGTCTAGTTTCTAAAGAATATAAATTTGCAATTTTTGGACGTGTAAAAGTTAACATTTATCATTTTACAAAAACATTGTGCAGAGCTGAGTTGTTAGACCTGCTGTTAGGTTGTTTTGTAAATATTATATCTCATGAACTACGAGACCAATTGGGTTGGTTCCACTTCTGGAAGTTTAATTGTTGAGTTAGGAACCTAACCCAAGTGGTCTTGCATTTTTTGGATTTTTAGTTTAACGGGAATTTCAAATAAAATTCTGTTGCGCATGAATTTGACTGTTATGAGTTTGCTGTAATGTTTTGATCATTGTGAGAAACCTATGTGGAATAAAAATAAAATAAAATATGTTCTGGAAACCTAATACATGTATGCTTTTGTGATGATTTTTGGTAAATTAATTGAGATGCTATGATCGGTGGAATAGACTAGTTTTACAAGTAGAATTCTGTCATTAAGAAACTAGTTGCTGAATTTTGTAAAAGTTGCATGAAACATGGTAATTGCTAATTAATTGTCGTGTTTTGACCAAATTACCCTTGAGGGGAATAATTGCTAATTAATTGTCGTTTTTTGACCAAATTGCCCTTGAGGGGAATAATTGCTAGTTAATTGTTATGTGTTGACCAAATTGCCCTCACGGGGAGTAATTGCTAGTGATGTACATTATTATTAATACATGACACGTAAATAATTGCCCACACATGTAATGTATCTCAAATGTACTTGTTAAAGTCACACACGATTCACAAACGAAACACGAAACATATTGTGTGCATAGGTATTATGTGCCGAGTCTAGAGACTCGATAATAGTTCCGACACTTAGAAAAATCTCTTTGTTGTTTTAGAACGCTAGAGAGAGTTTTTCTGTGACGCGCATCCTTTGGTGATTTATTTTGGGAATTCTTCGCAAACAGTGAGTTCACTTACCCCTCTAAACTATTTTCAAACGCTTTTCACTTGGGGAGATAACATACTCCGAAAATGCATTTAAGATTTTGTTAATATAAATTATATATCACTTGTAAAGACTAAGCAAACGCAATAACTAAAGTCCTTCATTCACATCGAACCGTTTAGTATTAGATAATAGCGAGTCATTGTTGAGTAGTACTAATGGGTTTGACAAACCCCACCCAACGCTAAACTCGACTGGAGGTCGAGTGGGTGTAATCTTGGCTAAACACATACCATGGTCGGGATAAACTTGGTGGCAAGGCAAATGATAAACAGTCAGCTTCGGTGTCGAACACTTAGTAATACTTGTTTTATAGGCTAGCTACCTATTGATATATAATTGACATAACACTATCTGGTAACGCAAAACGCTGAACGCAAAACGCTAAACACAAAACGCTGAACGCAAACGCTAAACGCTTTATTTTATATAAACTTGTGAACTCACCAACCTCGTGTTGACACTTTTAGTATGTTATTCTCAGGTAGCCGAGGCGGGCGCGCGGTATAGGATCATGCATTGTTTGAAACGCTTTTGTTTGTGCAACCTGATTTTAAACTGTTATTATGGGGTTTTGAGTCGTCCTGCGTGACGCAACTTTCATCTTTTGGTTTTTACGCTTCCGCACTTAATTTCATTTAAACGTGTTTATGGTTTGATTATAACTAATGATTCCGATCCTGTTAGTTCACACCCTCTAACGGTAAAACTCCATTAGTGGATTTTGAGGGTGTGACATATCTTCTTGAAGTTTTCTTTAGAGGTTATCCGGGCAGGGTTCACACTTTAGTGTTTAACCAGGCAGGGTTCACTACTTAGTGTATACCGGGCAAGGTTCACTATATCAAGCAGGTTTGTTCTTTATAGCCGGGTAAGGTTTACTTCAGAGTAAGCTCTTGGCTAACCAAGCTCTTGAAGCCAAGTGATTGGAAGATCGGGCAAGGTATTCTTTAATAATACATTGGTCCAGGTAAGCTTGATGTTTAATGAAATATCTCAACTAGCATCGGGCAGAGTTCAACTCAAGCAAGGTACAGTGCTCCCAAGCACACTTTGCTAATAAGCTAATTCCAAGCAAGGAGTTGATAGGACCAATGAAGAACAAGGTTGCTAGTAAGGTTATGTCGGGAAAAGTATGATATAATCAAGAAGATTGAAGTCTGCTTGGTGAGTATTATCCTTTGGAAAATACTCCAAGTAAAGCATACCTGGAAAACTGTTCCCGGGCACACTTCAAGGTTACCAAGTCTAACAAGGAAGGCAGAGCACAAAGTGTACTCGGAGAAGTTTACTTCTATAAAGCCTACGACTTGGTTTACACTTAGGATTATTTTGAATATGTAAATTGAACATGTACGATAGATTTAGGGTTTCTAGAAGGAATGACAGTTGTTCAGAGGTGTCAGGCCTATAAAAGGAATATTTAGGGCACACCTCTGGAGAGCGGATGAATACGATAATAGAAAGAATATCTGTCAAGTGACGGTCGTTCTCAGAATCGTACGGACAAACTTTCCTATCAAGAAACCCTAGATAGATTATCATTTGTATGATTAACTTTATATAAATGGAAATCTTTTGAGTGATTCTTCTGTGTTAGTTAACTTTGTTTGATTGCTCAGCAACCAAATCGTTTGTTATTGATTCCGCCTTTATCAAACGGTTTTCTTTCTAAATATAGCAACCCGTCATTAACTCTCTTGTCAACACATTATTTTGTGAGTTATGACTTAATTTGTTAACGATCTACCTACAATCGGGGACCTGACAAATATTTCATCAGTTTAGTCATATTAAACAATGTGCTCCATTGTATCAACATTTAAAATCAAGAAGCATGGGTAATACAAAATAAAGTAAGAAGTCAATCTTGAAGTTTGAATTCAGAAACTTCAATCTCATTTTGCCATTTGACTCCTGATCTTACCATATTTGATATGATTCCAGATGAAAGTGATATACTTGATACCTTGAAAAATGCACCTCCAACTTTTTATTCTACATCTTTGATGGTTCTCATTGAAAATGGATATTGCATAAATGAAAGGTTTACTGCTATGGATATTGTGCATAAGCTAGAAGAAAGGGAGTTTGATTTTTAATGTCAAGATTCATCTAAGATTAAGAGTTCATCTGTGCCGATTCCTGACTTCTATTCTCAAGCAAGTCAAGAGATTCCTCTAGAAGTTGTTTCTGAACCTAATGAATCTCCAAGTTCATCTGGTTTTGATGTTGGTTCAGTTCCTCATGTCACATCACCACCTAATGTAAACATGAAGGAAGCAAAAAAATAAATTACCTTCATGGGAGCATTTGACTTCTTATGAACAATTGATTGGTGGTCAAGTGGCAAATAGTGATATGACTGATGAGGACTATGATCATGTTGATCCTAATGATCTTAAGTTAATGGACTTGAAGTGTAACATAGCAATGATTATAAGGAAAATTAAAAAGTTCATGGAGAGAACTGGGAAAGATTTTCCTGCTATGAGCAAGAGGGTAGGATTTGACAAGCTGAAGGTTAGTGTTATAATTGTCAAGAGTTTGGCCACTTTGCTAAAGAATTTGATTAACCGAGGAAAGAATATTCTCCTAGTCAAAGAACTCAAGATAGAAATTTCAACAACATGAAGTATAACAATACTGAGTCTAAGGAGAAAGCGAACGGAGCTGATTCTGCAATGCCAAGTGGGTCATTAGCAATAATAGCACAAGAATGGATAGACTGGTCACAAAGGTAGTTGGGTATTGTATCTACTGAAGTGCAGCAAGCTAATGTGGTTGTGATCAATAAGAATGAAGAGTTTGTGGGTACTGAGGATGAGACTCTGAATGGAGAAAGTGTTGAGACATAAATGGATTCAGATGATTCAATTGTTGATCTGCAAGACATGTTTGCTTGCTTGGCTAAAAAAAAAGAGGTTAGTTCTAATTTTTCTAAGTCTATTTTTGATAAATCTGATAATGTCATTTCATTTGTTGTTGATGAAACTCAGAAATTTGAGTGTTCTCATTGTGGTGAGTACAAGTCTAACTTGAATCAATTTGTCACCACAATGAGCAATTTGTTTGTGATTTGAAAATCATTTGTTATAACTATAGCCAAGTTGTTGAAATTGATCAAAAATCTAAAGATAAGATTGATACCTTGTCCGTTGGTAATCATGATTTAAAACTTGAGGTTTCAATTAAATTAAGCATCATTGAATATAAATTTCAAGAAATCTTGAGATTAAGAACCAAGCTAACGGTGCTAGAAAATGAGGTGATGGAGTTGAAAACAAATTGTGAAAATTCAGAAATTCATCCTTTCTATTAAATGAAATTAATGAAGTAAATAGTAATATTCAAAAAAGTGGGAAAGCTGGTTTGGGGTTTGTTGAGATTCCTCATCCTTTTCATAATGATTATACCAATATACCTAACACATAAAATTTACAAGAAGTGGATATTGATAGTCATTTGACTATAGATCCTCCTGTGTTTGTGGGTGAGGTTATCAAAGAGCAGAAAACGAAATCAATGGAACCAATAAAATTTGCTAATAGAAAGTCAACTCCAGAATCTCACGTTCATGCAATTTGGTTTCTTTGAAAATGATAATGATGTGTAAGTTGAAGATGTTTTTGAACCAAGTATGATTCACAAAGACAAGAATATTCCTTTTGCAAATCATATTCATTGTGAACCATGTGATTTTGTGAAAGTTAAAACTAGTTCAAGAAAATATTTGTGAGTGATATGCCATATGAAAAAGGAGATTTCAAATGAGGATTTAATGAAATTTATAAATCTGATTAGAAATGATAAAGTAAAGAGTGGTAGGCTTTACAAACTCAAATGTATAAATCAAGTGTTTGATGATAAAGTTGTTCCCTTGAGTTTGATAAAACCTGAGTTAATAAAAAGGGTGTTTAATGATGAAACGTTAACATTAACTGAACTTGAAAAAGCTTTTGAGAAATCAAAATTGGTTAACAAGTCTCAAATGAAAATTAAATCAAGTTTGCTAAAACCCGTTAAATTTGTAAAAGCTTCGGTATTGTAGAAACATTATTCCATGTTATACGAATAGGATCATATAGCATAACATGATACGGGATGATGCAGATTCAACTGATGAACAAGAATCAGCCATCAATTTCAACAGGATGATGCAGATTCAACTGATGAACAAGAATCAGCCATCAATTTCAACATTCATACCTTACTTTGATTCAAATCTGATCAAAATATACCAAAACCCGATGAACACGTAAAGATGGATAAATATGGAAAGGATTATGGTTTAAGGGGTATTTATACTCCCTTAAGCCCATGGACCTAAGGCTCATCTTTCCTTTTTGGTCCATATTTATTCCCATTTAATTAGCCTACTTAACCTTTCATCTTTATTATTTTATTAATTCTCTACTACTTCAAGTAAACTTTTCCATCATAAATAAATAATATTTAAAATATTATTCTTGGAAATTCCGGGATGTTACAAGTCCACCCCCCTTAAAAGAGGTTGTGTCCCCGAAACCTAGCTTATTCCTTGTAAAAGGAACACTTCCTATATTCACACACTTTGTTGAATCGTCTTTGCTTTCTGGGTTATCCTTCTTACTCCTAACTTTGCTGTCACCGAGTGGTGTTCATGTGTTTTAGCTATTAAGGTAGCTTGTCTATGAGGCCCTCGACGTACCAAGTCTCGTCTTGTCTTCCCAAGGGACTTTGTTTTATATTATGTTAACCCTAATGCCTAAGACGACGCTTTATCACAGTACACATATTCATTATAACCAACACGCATTCAAGACAATTCATATCATATTTAATTTAAACAGTCACCAGTCTAAACATTAATATAAATAACACGTATCAAGTCATTAAAATAAAACTTATGGCTAGTAACTAGCCTTCTTGAACGGTCTTTTCTAAGCATACGGAGGAAACTGTTAAACTTCAAGCATTCTTCTCTGCTTCACGTCCTTCCTTTGGCTTCCTGCAGTCCCTTGATAGGTGTCCACGTCCTCACAGCTGTGACACCTATGGTAATCCTTACATTCCCAGGAGGAATGTCCTGCTTTTCCACACTTAAAGCATACGCCTAAACCCATTCTGCCCTCTCCTGAGTGTTTCTTCCCACATTTTCCACAGACCGGGAACTCATCCTTCCTTGCCTTCTTCTTAATGTAATCTTCTTCATTAACTTCTTCTGGTTTTGGGGCTGGCTTCTTTCTCTTCGTTTCAATTTTCTCCTCTTCACTGAAGGCAAGGTCACCATAAACCATCTCGGCCAATTCCACAGATGAATCAAATGTTGCGGGTTTATTAGCTCTAACCAGTGTTCGGACACTTTGTGGTAGTCCTCTGATGTAGCACTTGATCCTCTTTGCTTCCGTATTAATCATGTCTGGAACCAACCTAGACATGCGGTTGAATTCAGTGGTGTATTCACGGTATGTCATTTTCCCACCTTCATATTCAAAAACCTCATCTCAGCCCTCTCAAATTCGGCATCAGCACCAAAAAGTTTCAGGGCCATCTCCTTCAAGTCATCCCACTTCATGGCCTTGATCTCTCCTCGGGTCTTTATCTGTTCCACAATTTCCCACCAGAACATAGCCTCATCGCCAAACGACTGGGTGGCATAACCCATCGCTTGATCGGGTTGGCACTCACTGATTTGAATAACCTTGTCCATTGTGATTATCCACTGAAGAGTAGATGTCCCGTCCTCCAAGCTAGTTAACTTTGGTGGGTCGCAACCTATAAATGACTTATAGTTACACCCACCATGTCCCCTCTTTCTCTCATCAGCCTTCGCAGATCGGACTTCACTTGAATCGCCTTCCTCATCATCAGCTTTCTTACCATCATCCCCTGCCCTCTCAGTGGTCCTCACATGGCTTCCAGTAGACTTTTCAGGTTGCAGGTAGTTCACTGCAATAGCTACAGCTTGAACAATGGCGGCTTGAACTGCAGGATCAAGTTAATACCCTTCATTGTTGCTCGGATTCCATCCAACTACACTTCCTTCTACCCTTGTGTTAGTAGCTAATTCTACAGAAGGTTCTCGGGTAATGCGTGGCCTACCACGACGTCCAATGTGACCTCCCTGTCTAGTAACTTTCCTTGCTCCAGCCATTCGTATTCTATAAGGAAACACAAACATCATCACTCAAGGAACTATTTAGTACAAGGATAGTAAGGCTAACAGGTAATAACATCGACCAGCTGTGATTAGCTGATCACGTTACTTTCCGTGTCCTATACACTTCCCTTTGTAAGTCCACTTGTGCTAGTTCTACTTTTAACACTTAGACAATCAAACAATTCATATCATCATATAATCCTATCTCTAGCAATTAAGCTAACTTCATTACACATTCTTACATTACACTTGAAATTAATCATGTATTTTACATTTACTTAGCTTTCTTGAGTGACACATGGCTTTCTTGAACTGGCATCTTCATTCTTTTCTTACTTATGTCCCATTCTCTATTCGAGTCTAAGCATGTAGGATGCTTAATTCTCTCGAACTTATGATCTGATACCAACTTGTAAGGCCTCGGTCCCGGTGACCTACATTTTATGTCGGATTTACTGATAAGCACAGTTATACAAATCAGAGTTTATTAAAACTTTCGCGGAAACAGTAACTTCAATCATTCGTTACAAAAACATTCAAACTTGTCTTTGAAACACAACATAAAACATCATATTTAAAACATCATTTCTTTCATATTCAGATGCCAGCCGATCAATCCATTCCATGTGTCGTCTGCATGCTAGTTCATTAAACGTATTTACCTGCGTGTATACTAAAAGTCAGCTACACTTAGTGAGTTCTAGTTAATCAGGCAACACACAATACATTCTCATATATTCACATATACATATTCGAAGATACATATTCATACTTAACTGAACTTCGGTCCTGACACTTTATAATTATCCGTAATTGGACCATTGCATAATATCAATTAGAAGAATATTATCCATAGAAGTAATAACTTGTGTCATCTATCTATAGACGTAATAACTTGTGTCATCCATAGAATGATCTATATAAACTATCCGTAGAAGGATCCTTAGATATTATCCATAGAAAGATCCTTAAACATTACCCATAAAAGGGACCCAATATACTTTCCATAGAAGGACCACTACATATTATCCATAGAAGGAGCCCTATACCTGATCCATAGAAGGAACCATATATATTGTCCATAGAAGGTACTCCATAGAAGGAACACATACTCAATTATATAATATCCGTATAAGGAACACTAATAAGGTTCAAAGTCCTTCTTTACGCTGTCGCATATCGAGTCTAGGTTCAATAGTAGTTTAGAGGGATTTTCCATCCTAACTTACTATGTCGGGCGTAGATCTCACATACCATTCGTGTACCTGCTTACACATACCTCACATATACAACAATTACATCGTAGCATACGAACACTCTAAGTGTTCTTCACATCATTCATCTAACAATCATACTCCTTGATGATGCGTGCAATATCCGAAGATCGTTCACGTACCGACAGGCATTCGTTCATTATATTCATACATTCTATCACACATATCATATATAACATGCACTTACCACTTAAGTTAAGTGTATTAACATTCACATTGAGTATGCACACAGCCTCGAAAACATAACAGAGAAATGGGGCTAGAAACTCACCTGTCTCCTGTTTCTTTCCGAGTTTATAGTAATCCCCTTCTTTAATTGAGCACGGCTAACTGTATGATAATTACAGATAGAAATCACTAACCTTTTACACATCATTTAAGTTTCCTCCATTAATTTCTAAGTCTGGAGTATTCTATTCGAATGGGGTATTCCATTTGAATGGAGATTTCTATTCTAATGGAGTATTCTATTCAAATGGGCATTCTATTCGAGTGGGTATTCTATTTGAATGTAGTATTCTATTCTAATGGATATTCTATTCGAATGGGTATTCCATTTGAATGGAATTAATTTCTAAGTCTGGAGTATTTTATTCGAATGGGGTATTCCATTTGAATGGAGTATTCTATTCTAATGGACATTCTATTCGAATGGGTATTCCATTTGAATGGAATTAATTTCTAAGTCTGGAGTATTCTATTCGAAGTGGCATTATATTTGAATGGAGTATTCTATTCTAATGGGCATTCTATTCGAATGGGTATTCCATTTGAATGGAATTAATTTCTAAGTCTGGAGTATTCTATTCGAATATACCCACTGTAGGGTATTAAATACCATATTTATCATTTTCACTTGATAATCTAACATCCACATCTATATTTTTGTGTTCTTTATCTTTTAAACATGCTCCTTTTTATTCTAGACCAAGATCTAGCTTACTTATCAATAAAGTTTACACCTTTATTGATTTTGAACCCGTTTAAGCTAGATCTAGGGTTTCTACATGTACCGTTCATACTCACGGGTTCAATAAGTCCACTTTTAACATCAAGTTTATATTTTATGGTATAATAATACCAGATTTGCCTTAGGGCTAAGTCTTAGGGCAAACTGTCCTTAAAAACATAATCTTTAGGCGAAAAGAATGTACTTTTTTACGTTCTTAGGCTACGGTTAGCTTCGATGTGCAACTATGGACTCGTGTCTTGCTTGTATAATCAAGACCTATCATGAACTATGCTCGGTTTTGGCTTTGGATCTTGAGCCGTGATGTTAGAGAGTGTTTGTGTGTGTTTTTGAGTGTGTAGGGAGGCTATGGTGTAGAGATGGATAAAAATGGAAAGTAGTAGGGTTTAAGGGGTATTTATACTCCCTTAATCCCATGGACCTAAGGCCCATCTTTCCTTTTTGGTCCATATTTATTCCCATTTAATTATCCTACTTAACCTTCCATCTTTATTATTTTATTAATTCTCTACTACTTCAATTAAACTTTTCCATCATAAATAAATAATATATAAAATATTATTCTTGGAAATCCTGGGATGTTACAATAGCCTAGTCTACAACGAGTGGACCCATTCGCTATACAATCCATATCTAAAGGCCATATTACATTAAACATAAAGACTAGTCTATCTATAATTTATTTGATCGGCTACGGACACCAAATCATTCCCTTACAGGGATTAGACTAACTGCAAAGCTTTTCTGAATATTTTTATCTAGATTTTTACAAGAACAAACATGCAAAGAAGATGGGCAATTCTAATGTAAAGGTTGTAACTTTCAACCTAAGGATTCACATGTAAATGTTGATTCACCACAAGTGTTTGTGGATATCATAACATGTTTCTCATATGGTGAACGCGGTCATGTTTCAAAGAGATGTCAATCTAGGGTATAGTTGACTGAAAAACCCTTAATCAAGGAACCTGTTCCTATGCTTAAGAGTATTTTGAAAAGGCAATCTCCACGAGTTAAAGTTGATGACACTCAAATTATGTTTAGGGAAATTAGCCCTAGTAAGGTTGTGAGGGTTAATTTTGAAAAGAAAAGTGTGAATGACAAAAATATTGACCTTATTAAACCTCTTTGTAAAAATGTTGATCTGGTGTGATTCGTGATGATTATATGAAAATAAGGTTAAATGCAACTTTGACTTATAGTCAATATCATCAATTACATCAGCATGAATTAAAAAAGAAAGCTAATGTAGTCAGGGTTCTTGTTGATGTTCTTCCAACATGGAAACCTAAAGTTGATTTATACCAAATGGAAATGTTTAGCCCAAGACTAAGGCTTGGGCTGCCTTTTTGAACTAATCATTTACTTGTCTGTGCAGAGTTCATCAAAAAATAGGAGATAAATGGATTATGGATAGTGGATGTTCTTAGCACATAACGGGCAATATTAATCGCCTAACAAATGTGAAGAATTTTCAAGGGGGTTATGTTGCATTTGCGGGTAATCATTATGGCTTGATTACTAAGGAGGGTGAAGTGTTGAATGGTAGGATTACATTCGAGAAGGTTAATTATTGTGACAATGTGGATCATAATCTATTGAATGTATCACAAATGTGTGACAAACTGTATACCACCTTGTTCACAGATAATGAATGTGTTATTATCAAATTGGGGTTTGTTATTCCAGAAGACATGTTTGTCATGCGATCACCTCAATCAAATGATATTTATGTGCTTGAATGGCTTCAACAGCAACTTCCTCATCAACAGCAACATGTATTATCTCAAAAGCAGCTAAGAAAGACACAATCCTTTGGCATAGAAGGATGGGTCATATCCCCATTTGCAAGATGAATCATTTGGTGGCAAATGATTTAGTGAATGGTGTTTCTGTAACACCCCGTAACCGCAGCGGAAACGTACACGGGATGCAACAGACACATCTGATATCAACAGCATTGCTTATAAAGAAAATACCACTACATTAATTTATAACATATTACATTGTTGCGAGTTTCATTACTGTCTAGGTGTTACACACATATTTTACCGATAAGACATTAATAAATTCATTACAAAACATAGAGCAGCAAGCTTCCAATAGGTAGCACAGATAGTTAAGCACATATCAATCATTCCAACTTGGGCATACCTAGAAAACATGTAAAGAAAACGGGTCAACTACGAATAGTTGGTGAGTTTCACTAATTTAAATAAACACTGACAGATCATTTTAATAATCATTTATTAACAATATAATCATGCTGGGAACTATGTTACCCCAGAACATTTCCATTAACTTCCTGGGAACTATGTTACCCCAGAACAATAATAACCCCTGGGAACTATGTTACCCCAGAACAATAAATACCCCTGGGAACTATGTTACCCCAGATCAATAACAACCCCTGGGAACTATGTTACCCCAGAACAACAAATACCCCTGGGAACTATGTTACCCCAGATCAATAACAACCCCTGGGAACTATGTTACCCCAGAACAATAATAACCCCTGGGAACTATGTTACCCCAGAACAATAATAACCCCTGAGAACTATGTTACCCCAGAACAATAATAACCCCTGGGAACTATGTTACCCCAGAACAATAATACATGATAAACATTTTATATATTCTGTGCATCAGTCCATATATATATAAATGTACAAGTATTTCCATACGATCGGTATGTACTTAAATACTTTAAATAAGACATGTTTTCCGCCCCGGGAAAATATAATTAAAACAATTCATTAAAAGGGGCTCGTGAAAACTCACCTTTTTGTGAGTCGGTGAGTAATATAAGGAACAGCTACGTGCCTGGATCTGTAATATAATATCTAGTCGTTACTATATAATTCCCATAAACTAAATCCGTATTAATCGGTACATCTGGGGACATTGTTAACCCAGTACTGTACTCGATCCGGGGACAATGTTAACCCCGTGACACTCCTAAGGACTCAGATTGTGACATTGCTTAGAGTTTGACAGTCAATTTAGTTAAGGTGATGAAATTATAGCTCGGTTTGACACCCCGTTTGGCCGTGGGGCCCGTTTCCGGTATTTCGGTGCCGGAAACGGTAAAATCGGGTAAAATTACCCAAATCATCCGAATTATTTTCGGATGATTTATTTTTACCTAATTTACTTAGATTTATGAAAATAGTCCATTTTTAAAGTTTTCGTGTACCAGTCAGCTCGCTTATGCGAACTTTGCCGGTTTACACGTTTTAAGCTTTAAATATTTGTTTTTACGTTCTTTTTAGCACAAATAATTACCCGTTTAGTCTCGGGTCTTGAATTTTTGCACAAAACTTATTTTGACAGAAATAAAATTTTACAAAATTTTTCCAGATTTATTTTCTTATATTTACATTTATTTATCTATTTTTAAATCTTATTAAAACACTAAATATGTCAAAAATACCAAAACACTTTAGAAAAATCCCAAATTTTTCTGGGATGATCTCTGTCATCCTCATAACTTCCTGGAATTTTTCCAGATTTATTTTCCTATATTTACATTTATTTATCTATTTTTAAATCTTATTAAAACACTAAATATGTCAAAAATACCAAAACACTTTAGAAAAATCCCAAATTTTTCTGGGATGATCTCTGTCATCCTCATAACTTCCTGGAATTTTTCCAGATTTATTTTCCTATATTTACATTTATTTATCTATTTTTAAATCTTATTAAAACACTAAATATATCAAAAATACCAAAACACTTTAGAAAAATCCCAAATTTTTCTGAGATGATCCTTGCCATCCTCATAACTCCCTGGAATTTTTCCAGAATTTAAAACTTATTTTTTTCAAGCCATTTTCACCCAAAACCGAGCTAGAAAGCCCTAGAACTCGTTTCACCGAAAAGCCTACTTAGACTTTTCCAACTGAGCTCAAATTTTGTGGGTGACTTTTATATGTTATAAAAGGCTTATCTTAAATTTTCCAGAATTTTTCATCATGTTTAGCTATTTTTCACTATTTTTGGCCAAAACCGAGCATTAAATTCACCAAATATTCATCTTTTATCCAAAAATTACCAAAAATTCACAGATCTCATATTTTCATGTGTAGATCATCTCTGTGAAATTTCGTGACCCGACTCTAAGCACACGAAAATCTGTCCAAATCTCATATACACACGAAAACCGAACTATCTTGTGTTTTCTAGCTTTAGATCGCAAAGATCTTGGTTTCTAGCCTTTGCTAGCCGCTAGATACAACACTTACAAGCACCATAACACTATACCAAGCAAACTATACCAACAATCAAACCATTTCTTTCATAGTGTCGGTTTTTAAGTAAAAACAAAGGTTTTAACCGTAGAAATCCATTCCCGACTCTTTTTACTCATTTCTTGGACCATGATCCCTTGTATAACATGTATACATCTCTTGATCATGCAAGAGTCGGTTTCATCTCGGGTTTTCACCCGTCTTTCACATGGAAAACTCATTTGACAAGATTTCAACCGTAAAAATTCATTCTAAACACTTTTAACTAATTACTTGGATCAAGATCCTTTGTATAACTTGTATACATCCCTTGATCATACGAGAACCGGTTCCATCTCGGGTTTTCACCCATATTTCACTTGGAACCCTTTTGTTCTTGCAAAAACAACTCAAAACTAAGTAATTAACACCAAAGATTATGTAATGTAACATGCTTATACCTTCAAAATCTTGGTTAAAACTTGGGTTCTTTGGATGAACTTTGAAGGGTTTGGAGAGTTGAGAGAGTTTTGATTGTTTTATGTTAGAAAAAAAAAGAAATGAATGTGTGAGTGTGTGTATTATGGCCGGCCCTATGGGTGGTGTGGGGGGGGCCCCACAAGTTCAATATTAGCCACACATTTGGATTGTGTAATCCGGATAATGTTGTGGATAATCTGGTTCAGTTCGTTTCTCGTTTAAACTCGTAATTCGGCTTAAAATGAGCCTAAAATGGTTGTTTTTCGGGTTAACATAAAATTTATATAAAACTGATTTAAAAACTTTAAAAACTTAACCCATGACATTAAAACATCATATTATTAATAATTACGCATCTTTTTCGGCTTGATTGATCGTCTCTTGCTTGGTTTGGTGTTAAATGTTTCGTTTAGCGTACCGACGTACCATTAAATCGAAATCCTTTTTCTGTGCTATAATTTACTTATCCCGAAGCATTAATACTTCGTAAATATCACTAAACATTATATACTTCGTCTATAATGTAATTCCCGATTCGTTCGGGTTTCAATAATCGTTCATTGATTAATTGTAATTCCAATACGATTCACTATATATATGAGTATGATTCATATTGTGAATCATATATACTCGTATAAACGTACTATAACTCATATAATCAGTATTAAATAACACATAAATAGTATATTCCGGCTAGGGTATACCTGAATTTGCCGGAATCGTTACATTCTCCCCCCGTTATAAAAATTTCGTCCTCGAAATTTTATGCGTCAACTACTTCCTTTTGAGGAAATAGGTGGGGGTATTTCTTCCGAAATTCATCCTTTCGTTCCCAAGTAAATTCTGGGCCTCGTTGCGAATTCCATCTAACTTTGACCAACGAAATCTTATTGTGTCTAAGTTGCTTGACTTTCCCGTCTACTATTTCTATGGGCTCCTCTACAATGTTGAGCCTATCACTTATTTGAACACCCTCTAAGGGTAACACCGATGTCTCATCCGCCAGACATCTTTTCAAATTTGACACATGAAACACGTTATGAACTGCACTTAGTTCCTCAGGCAGTTCTAGTCGGTAAGCTACAGGACCGATCTTTGCAATAATGTCGAATGGTCCAATGTATCTCGGGGCTAACTTCCCCGCCTTGCCAAACCTGACCACACCCTTCCACGGTGATACTTTCAAATATACCTTTTCACCCTTCTCAAATGACAACGGTTTTCGACGGGTATCGGCATAACTCTTCTGCCGATCCCGCGCAGCTTTCAGGTTGTTCTTAATTTCAAGAATCTTGCTAGTCGTCTCCTGGACCAGATCCGATCTAATGACCTGCGAGTCACCCACTTCAGACCAGCAAAGTGGTGATCGGCACTTCCGTCCATACAATGCTTCATAAGGTGCTGCCTTTATACTGCTATGGTAACTGTTATTATAGGAAAATTCAACGAGTGGGAGATGTTGATCCCAATTTCCCTTAAATTCCAGTACGCAGGCACGAAGTAAATCCTCCAAAGTTTGAATGGTTCTTTCAGACTGACCATCGGTCTGAGGGTGGTAAGCTGTGCTTAGGTCAATACGTGTTCCCAATGCTTCTTGGACAGCTTGCCAAAGTTTGGAGGTGAAATGGCTATCCCTATCGGAGATGATCGAGATGGGGATGCCATGACGAGACACTATTTCATTTATATAAATTTGCGCAAGTCTCTCGGTGTTATAATTGTTTCTAATTGGAATAAAATGTGCCGATTTGGTTAATCTATCCACGATTACCCAAATTGCATCATTTCCCCGGGATGTCTTAGGGAGGTGTGTCACGAAATCCATTGTGATTTGCTCCCATTTCCATTCGGGAATCTCCGATTGTTGTAACATCCCCGAGGGTTTCTGGTGTTCCGCCTTAACCCTCGCACACGTCGTACACTTGCCGACGTAGGTGGCTATATCCTTTTTCATACCCGGCCACCAGTAGAACTCCTTCACATCCTTATACATCTTATCCGATCCCGGATGTATGGAATATTTCGATTTATGCGCTTCGTCCATGATTAATTCACGAAGGTCATGGAGGGTCGGAATCCAAATCCGACTTTTGAAATAGAGAATTTCGTCCACACGCTGTTCGAAATTCTTCTCATCCCCGTAAAGTCCTTCTTTATCCAATTGGTCCTCTTTCAACGCCTCGCGTTGAGCGACTCGAATCAAATCCGAAAGGCTCGATTGGACTACCATTCCCAACGCTCGCACGCGTAGTGGCTTGACTCGATCCTTTCTACTCAAGGCATCGGCTACAACGTTAGCCTTGCCGGGGTGATATCGGATGTCACAGTCATAGTCACTTAGTAACTCGACCCACCTTCGTTGTCTCATATTCAGTTCTTTCTGATCGAATATGTGCTGCAAACTTTTATGATCAGTGAAGATGGTGCACTTTGTACCGTAGAGGTAGTGTCTCCAGATTTTAAGTGCAAAGATGACTGCTCCCAGTTCCAAGTCATGAGTAGTGTAGTTTTTCTCATGAACTTTCAACTGTCGAGACGCATAGGCTATGACCTTTTTATTTTGAATCAACACGCATCCTAACCCTTTACGGGATGCGTCACAATATACAACAAATCCATCGTCTCCGTCGGGGAGACTTAAGATTGGCGCTTGGCACAATCTTTGTTTTAGCGTTTGAAACGCCGTTTCCTGCTCTTCACCCCATTCATACTTCCGATCCTTTTGAGTCAGCAGGGTTAAAGGTTGGGCAATGCTGGAAAAATTCTCAATAAATCGACGATAGTATCCAGCTAAGCCTAAGAATTGGCGGATTTCCTTCGGAGATTTAGGCGCTTGCCAATCCTTAATTGCTTCAACTTTACTCGGATCAACGTGTATTCCTTGGTGGTTTATAACGTGACCGAGGAATTGCACCTCTTGTAACCAGAAGTTACACTTGGAGAATTTTGCATACAACTTCTCCTGATCCAAAAGCTCCAAAACTAACCTCAAATGTCGCTCATGTTCTTCTTTACTTTTTGAATATATCAAAATATCGTCAATAAATACAATGACGAATTTGTCGAGATAGGGTTTACAGACTCGGTTCATGAGATCCATGAACACCGCTGGCGCATTTGTTAGCCCAAAAGGCATAACTAGAAATTCGTAGTGGCCGTAGCGAGTCCGAAACGCGGTTTTTGGGATATCCTCCTCTTGAATTCTAACTTGGTGGTATCCCGATCTAAGATCAATTTTTGAGAAATAGCTCGCACCTTGTAGTTGGTCGAACAAATCATCGATTCGGGGAAGAGGATACCTATTTTTGATGGTTAATTTGTTCAATTCCCTGTAGTCAATGCACATTCGAAGGCTTCCATCCTTCTTTTTCACAAATAGTACAGGTGCACCCCACGGGGAATAGCTGGGACGAATAAATCCCTTATCCAACAATTCCTGCAACTGGTTGGATAATTCTTGCATCTCGGACGGTGCAAGTCTGTAAGGGGCCTTAGCAACAGGGCCAGCTTGTGGTAACAGATCGATTCTGAATTCGACCTGTCGGGTTGGCGGTAATCCAGGAAGTTCCTCTGGAAAAACCTGTGGAAATTCGCGTACCACGGAAATATCGTCCACCCGTTTTTCCTCAGAATCAGCGGCCGTCAGGTTCGCTAGATACGCCACACATCCCTGACGTATATATTTCAACACCTTGAGGTGGGATATAAATGGTATCATGGTGCCGGATTTTTCTCCCTGCACTAATACCTCCTCGTCATCCGACACCCGGATCTTGACGGTTTTCTTTTCACAGTTTATTTCTACCCTGTTACGTGCCAACCAATCCATTCCCACTATCACGTCAAAACTACCCAATTCTACCGGTAACAAGTTAATCAGGAAGGATTGTTCGCTCAGAATAAAAGGGCAATTCCGAACAATCCGATTAACTATCATGGTTTTACCGTTAGCGACTTCTACGGTGTAAGGTTCTATGGTTTCACCAATAGGAAGGTTTGCTATCGAAAGGAATCTAACGGAGACAAAACTTCTATCGGCGCCTGTATCAAATAATACAGAAGCGTAATGATCAGAGACGAGGAAGGTACCTGTCACTACGCTGGGGTCCTGGCGCGCCTCGTTCGCTCCCATCACAAATGCTCGGCCTCGCGCCGGATTGGACGACGATGGCTGACCCGCGAGTTGTCTCCCGTTTCCTCCCTGATTCAGTTTCGGGCAGTTCCTTTTGAAGTGATCCGTGCTGCCGCATTCGTAGCAAGCACGGCTAGTGGTCACCATCTGGTTTCCTTGCGGGTTCTGCTGTCGGGCTGGTTGAGTTCTAAATGGTTGCGCCCGAATAGGTTGTGGTTGACGGTTCAGGTTATTCAGAATTTTCTTACAATTTGGTGCGTAGTGTCCAACCCTGCCACACCGGTGGCACACCACCTCCTTGCACACGCCACTATGGTGGTAACCACATTTCCCGCACCTAGGAAACGTTCCCTTCTGCGGTTCTTGCCTTCCGCCCGAACTAGTCATGGCATAGCTCTGGGCAGCGGGCCTAGCTCGTTTGCTTTGCTGCTTTTCTTGGACTCTATGATCATGCGCACCCCGTTTTCCCCCAGCGGATTCTCCTGTCACCTTTAGTGATCCGCTCCGCAAGAAATCATACGTGACTATGCCAGCCTGTGTCACTGCACTTTCATACGTCCGGTGTCCCCCCGCGTTGACTATACTCCTCACTACTGGAGTAAGTCCCCAAATATAACGTTCCACCCTCTTCGTCTCCGGGGTGACCAACCACGGTACTAATCGTGACAGTTCATTGAACCGATTGGTATAACCCAAGTGGTCCGCCCCCTTCATCTCCAGATTCCACGACTCATTTTCCAGTTTCTGCAATTCATTCTTTGGACAGAAATGTTCCAACACAAGAGCCTTAAGCTCCGTCCAGGTCATGTGGTTTGTCGCCACCTGACCTCGAGTCTGTACTATGGTGTTCCACCATGTCAAGGCATGGTCGGTGAATGTACAGGTGGCGTACTTAACGATACAATCCTCGGGACAGTTGCTAATATTCACCACTGATTCGATTTTCTCTATCCATTTAACTAACCCATTCGGTCCTTCAGACCCGCTAAACTCTAATGGCTTGCACAACATGAAATCCTTGATCGAACATCCCCTGGATGCACGAATTGGTTCCGTACGGTTTGTCTCTACCGTAGGTATAGGGCCATTGCTGTCAGTAACGACCACCCTAGGCGGTGCGTCATTACTCGGAATAGTGTTATCATTCCTTGGAGGATTAGCATTTTGTTCCCCGTCATTATTTATGGGCGTTTGATTGCTCGGAGGGGTTGGATTGGTCGAGTTATTAATACTGGCGGCGATGCGCGATACTATATCCGGTATCGCCGCCTCCAACTGTTGAGCAATCAAACGGCTCACATCTACTTCCGATATTTTCGTTGATCGTTTCGGTGCCATTCTACACAATCATCAAAGAAATATATATAATCAATACCATCTCAAAATATAAAACACAATACATATTTCATTCATTAGTAAACATTGATTCATATTACACAAACATCAATTTACATACTTTCAGTCAACATTACATAACTAGTTTTATTACAAGGGCCCTATGTTGGTATCATCTCGACATAACCCGTAAAGGGGTCAGTGCTTGAATGATACCCAAAAGTATCTAAAGTGATATGCCCTACAAGAGACCCACCCTAGGGGCCAGTGGTTGTACTACAACTAAACAAGATTCACTCCGTGTTAGTATCACCACTAATTACTTACACGGAGTATCAAAAAGCGGTTCAAGATTCTACCATCAAACACATCTACACATGGTGGTAAACCAACCCCACCAACACCGCCACCAGCACCACCAACACCGCCACCATAACCCGAATTCGGGTTTCCATCTGGCCGATCAACCAGTGGGAGTATGAGCACTCCCTCTTTAACTGGTTAATAGCATACTGGTGGTCCAGTATGCTGTCCCCGAGGTACGCTCGCCTCTGTACCCCCACGACCAGGGCGGCAGAGTGCTCGTTCACCTGTTCGGTGAGAACACGTAGCCAAGCCGCCAAGTCCCGTTCCTGCCTCGGAAGACCCCACACAGGTAGGGTCGCAGGCTCGGGCTGGGGGCGGGAAGACTCGCCCCGGTGGTATGTGGATCTGGGTGGGGTAACAGTGGGCGGAACATACGGGGCACTGATCCGCGCCGTGAGGCGGGGACCGTGTCTGGGGGGAATCGGGGCGGTCTGTGGTGCGGGCGGGGTAGGAGACCTGGTAACCCTAGCAGGGGAGGGTAAACTAGCACTCCTAGCTGGGGTGGTCTGTCTAGAAGTACTATGACTAGCCTCCGAAGGCTCGGAGCTGGGTGCTACACTTGGGCTTCCAGAGGCCCCGGAACTGACCTCTTCCGGGTCCTCTTCCGTCGACACACTAGGTGTTCTTGCCATTTTTACCTGCACACAAGTTAACAAACATATAGTCCCTTTCCATAGTGTAATTCATAATTAAATTAATCATGCACTTACTTATACAATTTTGCCACATAGTAATATTATTATACATTTACACATATGTTGCCAATTTTTACCTATTTAAGTCCCCCGTGACTTCCCCTGAATTCCCTCGTGCAGACAAGCCTGTTATTATGTTCCGGACCATAATAACCCACTTGTCCATCCAAGTTCATCCCGATCTCGTCACAATATATTATTAGTTGATATTCAGATCTTATAATACTTGAGCTACTGGTTATATTTTAGGTATCTTTTTCAGACATCCTAATTCTTTATAACCAATGGCTCTGATACCAAGTTCTGTAACACCCCGTAACCGCAGCGGAAACGTACACGGGATGCAACAGACACATCTGATATCAACAGCATTGCTTATAAAGAAAATACCACTACATTAATTTATAACATATTACATTGTTGCGAGTTTCATTACTGTCTAGGTGTTACACACATATTTTACCGATAAGACATTAATAAATTCATTACAAAACATAGAGCAGCAAGCTTCCAATAGGTAGCACAGATAGTTAAGCACATATCAATCATTCCAACTTGGGCATACCTAGAAAACATGTAAAGAAAACGGGTCAACTACGAATAGTTGGTGAGTTTCACTAATTTAAATAAACACTGACAGATCATTTTAATAATCATTTATTAACAATATAATCATGCTGGGAACTATGTTACCCCAGAACATTTCCATTAACTTCCTGGGAACTATGTTACCCCAGAACAATAATAACCCCTGGGAACTATGTTACCCCAGAACAATAAATACCCCTGGGAACTATGTTACCCCAGATCAATAACAACCCCTGGGAACTATGTTACCCCAGAACAACAAATACCCCTGGGAACTATGTTACCCCAGATCAATAACAACCCCTGGGAACTATGTTACCCCAGAACAATAATAACCCCTGGGAACTATGTTACCCCAGAACAATAATAACCCCTGGGAACTATGTTACCTCAGAACAATAATAACCCCTGGGAACTATGTTACCCCAGAACAATAATACATGATAAACATTTTACATATTCTGTGCATCAGTCCATATATATATAAATGTACAAGTATTTCCATACGATCGGTATGTACTTAAATACTTTAAATAAGACATGTTTTCCGCCCCGGGAAAATATAATTAAAACAATTCATTAAAAGGGGCTCGTGAAAACTCACATTTTTGTGAGTCGGTGAGTAATATAAGGAACAGCTACGTGCCTGGATCTGTAATATAATATCTAGTCGTTACTATATAATTCCCATAAACTAAATCCGTATTAATCGGTACATCTGGGGACATTGTTAACCCAGTACTGTACTCGATCCGGGGACAATGTTAACCCCGTGACACTCCTAAGGACTCAGATTGTGACATTGCTTAGAGTTTGACAGTCAATTTAGTTAAGGTGATGAAATTATAGCTCGGTTTGACACCCCGTTTGGCCGTGGGGCCCGTTTCCGGTATTTCGGTGCCGGAAACGGTAAAATCGGGTAAAATTACCCAAATCATCCGAATTATTTTCGGATGATTTATTTTTACCTAATTTACTTAGATTTATGAAAATAGTCCATTTTTAAAGTTTTCGTGTACCAGTCAGCTCGCTTATGCGAACTTTGCCGGTTTACACGTTTTAAGCTTTAAATATTTGTTTTTACGTTCTTTTTAGCACAAATAATTACCCGTTTAGTCTCGGGTCTTGAATTTTTGCACAAAACTTATTTTGACAGAAAGAAAATTTTACAAAATTTTTCCAGATTTATTTTCTTATATTTACATTTATTTATCTATTTTTAAATCTTATTAAAACACTAAATATGTCAAAAATACCAAAACACTTTAGAAAAATCCCAAATTTTTCTGGGATGATCTCTGTCATCCTCATAACTTCCTGGAATTTTTCCAGATTTATTTTCCTATATTTACATTTATTTATCTATTTTTAAATCTTATTAAAACACTAAATATGTCAAAAATACCAAAACACTTTAGAAAAATCCCAAATTTTTCTGGGATGATCTCTGTCATCCTCATAACTTCCTGGAATTTTTCCAGATTTATTTTCCTATATTTACATTTATTTATCTATTTTTAAATCTTATTAAAACACTAAATATATCAAAAATACCAAAACACTTTAGAAAAATCCCAAATTTTTCTGGGATGATCCTTGCCATCCTCATAACTCCCTGGAATTTTTCCAGAATTTAAAACTTATTTTTTTCAAGCCATTTTCACCCAAAACCGAGCTAGAAAGCCCTAGAACTCGTTTCACCGAAAAGCCTACTTAGACTTTTCCAACTGAGCTCAAATTTTGTGGGTGACTTTTATATGTTATAAAAGGCTTATCTTAAATTTTCCAGAATTTTTCATCATGTTTAGCTATTTTTCACTATTTTTGGCCAAAACCGAGCATTAAATTCACCAAATATTCATCTTTTATCCAAAAATTACCAAAAATTCACAGATCTCATATTTTCATGTGTAGATCATCTCTGTGAAATTTCGTGACCCGACTCTAAGCACACGAAAATCTGTCCAAATCTCATATACACACGAAAACCGAACTATCTTGTGTTTTCTAGCTTTAGATCGCAAAGATCTTGGTTTCTAGCCTTTGCTAGCCGCTAGATACAACACTTACAAGCACCATAACACTATACCAAGCAAACTATACCAACAATCAAACCATTTCTTTCATAGTGTCGGTTTTTAAGTAAAAACAAAGGTTTTAACCGTAGAAATCCATTCCCGACTCTTTTTACTCATTTCTTGGACCATGATCCCTTGTATAACATGTATACATCTCTTGATCATGCAAGAATCGGTTTCATCTCGGGTTTTCACCCGTCTTTCACATGGAAAACTCATTTGACAAGATTTCAACCGTAAAAATTCATTCTAAACACTTTTAACTAATTACTTGGATCAAGATCCTTTGTATAACTTGTATACATCCCTTGATCATACGAGAACCGGTTCCATCTCGGGTTTTCACCCATATTTCACTTGGAACCCTTTTGTTCTTGCAAAAACAACTCAAAACTAAGTAATTAACACCAAAGATTATGTAATGTAACATGCTTATACCTTCAAAATCTTGGTTAAAACTTGGGTTCTTTGGATGAACTTTGAAGGGTTTGGAGAGTTGAGAGAGTTTTGATTGTTTTATGTTAGAAAAAAAAAGAAATGAATGTGTGAGTGTGTGTATTATGGCCGGCCCTATGGGTGGTGTGGGGGGGGCCCCACAAGTTCAATATTAGCCACACATTTGGATTGTGTAATCCGGATAATGTTGTGGATAATCTGGTTCAGTTCGTTTCTCGTTTAAACTCGTAATTCGGCTTAAAACGAGCCTAAAATGGTTGTTTTTCGGGTTAACATAAAATTTATATAAAACTGATTTAAAAACTTTAAAAACTTAACCCATGACATTAAAACATCATATTATTAATAATTACGCATCTTTTTCGGCTTGATTGATCGTCTCTTGCTTGGTTTGGTGTTAAAGGTTTCGTTTAGCGTACCGACGTACCATTAAATCGAAATCCTTTTTCTGTGCTATAATTTACTTATCCCGAAGCATTAATACTTCGTAAATATCACTAAACATTATATACTTCGTCTATAATGTAATTCCCGATTCGTTCGGGTTTCAATAATCGTTCATTGATTAATTGTAATTCCAATACGATTCACTATATATATGAGTATGATTCATATTGTGAATCATATATACTCGTATAAACGTACTATAACTCATATAATCAGTATTAAATAACACATAAATAGTATATTCCGGCTAGGGTATACCTGAATTTGCCGGAATCGTTACAGTTTCATTAAAGAATTTTAAGATGACCGATCACTATTTTGCATGCAAGAAAGGGAAACAAAAGAAAAATCACATCCACAACAATGTTAATACTCCTTTAGAACGTCTACACATGGATCTGTTTGGGCCTATGAATAGAGCGAGTAATGTTGGAGGTCATTATTGTTTAGTTGTTACTGATGACTATTCTCGACTGCGTGGGTGTTATTTATGAGCACAAAGGATCAAACACCCATTCTTGTGCAAAACTTGATCACCAAGATCTAATCACTATACAAATTAAAAGTGAGACGTGTCCGAAGTGATAATGTTACTGATTTTAAGAGCAGCATGAAGGAATTTTTCTGTATGCAAAGGGGTATTCATCATGAATATAGTGTCGCATGTGTGCCACAACATATTGATGTTGCTGAAGAAAGAATAGGACTTTAATTGATGCAACTAGAACTATGCTAGCAAATTCTTAGCTTCTCGTTTCAATTCTGAAACGAAGTTATGAATACTGCTTGCTATACTTTGAATCAAGTTCTCACGATGAAGAAGCTTAAAAAGACAGGTTATTAGTTGCTTAACAACCGTAAGCCAAACCTTCAATTTCTTGAACCATTCGGGTGTCCTTGTACTATGTTAAAGAAGGAAGTGGGTAAATTTGAAGAGTATGTGACGCATCACCTAAGAAATGGGTATTTAACTTCTCTTCTGGGTGTGTTGAAGAGAGGTACCACATATATTTTCAAAGGTACACCACCCCACCTGCTAGCAAGGGACATGATTAGATGTTCGATTATGATGGTCTATTTGATTCTTTCTCTCCCTCGATTGATGTAAAAAAGAAGACTCGATTCGTGCTTATCTTGAAGATGAAATTATTTTTGTTCCAATATCTTCTATTTATGAGGATCTAGTTGTACATGATTAACCCGAAGCTTCAGATGATTCTTATGTTTCATCTGATGATGTCGACTTTATAAATTCTTCCTCTGCACCATTTGTTGAATCTCATGAAACTCCAGAGATACAAGTTGAAGAATCTTTCCAATCTTTGAATACTGAATCAGCTCAAGAAAATGTCACAAATCTACAAGACAATGTTGAAGTTTCCGAGAACCCGACTCTTCGGATTCATTCTTATCATCCTCAGTACAACATTATTGGTGATGTGAATGAGGGATTTCGAACACGAAGTCAAGTTTCTAACGTATGTGATGATAATTTATTATGTGTGTATGCTAACATGTACACATCGGGAATCATGAGTATCACCAAGTACACTTGTTTTCTATTCCAAAATGAACCGACGAGTATTTCAATAGCACTTCAAGAATCTTCATGGGTAGAAGCAATGCGAGAAGAGTTGCAACAGTTCATTCGACTGGGTGTTTGGGATCTTATTGACAAACCAGCTCGGGTGAAGAATGTGATCCTGACAAAATGGGTATTTAAGTGCAAAAAGGATGTCGTGGGATAACTATCAGAAACAAGGCAAGATTGGTGTTTCAGTAAATAGAGAGGCATAGATTACACGAAGTGTATGCTCTTGTTGCTCGACTGGAGGCTATACCAATCTTTTTAGCCTATCCAGCTTTCAATAATTTCAAAAGTGTATCAAATGGATGTTAAGATTGTGTTCTTGAATTAGGAAATTCACGAAGAGTTCTATGTGAAGCAACTTCCTGATTTTGAAAATCCTGACTATCCTGAGTGTGTGTACTAATTAAACAAGGCTCTTTATGGTCTTCACCAAGCCCTGAGAGCTTGGTATAACACGTTGATTGGCCATCGGATTGATAGTGGCTTCAAACGACTGATTGTGGATTGTACTATCTTCTACAAGACTATGGAATATGATATCCTCCATGTCCATATTTATGTTGATGATATCATTTTCGTCTCCACAAACAAAAAATTATGCAGGGAATTCGAGAAGATTATGTAAACTAAATTCGAGATGAGCTCAATGGGAGAGATGAATTTCTTCTTAAGATTGCAGGTTCACCAGTCTGATTCTGGAATTTTCATTCATCAGATCCAAGTATGTGAATGACATCTTGATCCGATACAAGATAACTACCGGAAAAGTCCCCTCAAATCCTCTTACTGTGGGTCACAATTTGTCACTGGACGAATTGGAAGATACTGTTAATCCAACCCTTTATCGTGTATGATTGATTCATTAACGTACTTAATTGCATCTCGCCCTGATATAATGTTTGTTGTTTACTTGTGTGCTAGGTATCAATAAAGTCCCTGAGTGACTTCTCTAGTGGCTGTTAAGCGTACTTTCCACTATTTGATGGGTAATCATGACATTGGGTTATGGTACCCCCAAGGATAATAGTTTTGAACTTACGAATTACACAGATTCGAATTATAGAGGGTGCAAGATCAACCTCAAGTCTACCACGGCAGGATGCCAATTTTTAGGAAACCAGTTTGTTTCCTGGAAGTATAAGAAGCAGATAATGGTGTCTAATTCAACCGCCGAAGCCGAATACGTGGCAGCCTCGAGTTGTTGTTCATAGGTTTTTAGATCCAGCAGCATCTGCGTGATAACGGTTTGAAGTTTCTTACTACTCTCATATTTATTGATAATACTGCTGCGATATGTATAACCAAAAACCCCGTTCACTACTCTAAACAAAACATATTGAAATTCATTATCATTTTATCCGTGACTACTATGAAAAGAAATTAGTAAATTTTGAAAAAATTCACACAAATTTTCAAAAAGCTAACATTTATACCAAGCGTTTGATAAAACGAGATTTACATATTTGCTTGGTTTAAATAGTTTGAAAACTTTGAATGAAATTCCAAAAGCTCGGTTAGTCTTTTTTGTTTTTATTTTTTTGTACAGTGTTTGTTTATTTTATTTCTTTTTGGTTTTAATTTTTTTTTTGTTGGGGGGGGGGGATTTGGAAAAAATACAAAAATATTGTTATAATTCAAAAACATTCAAATATATGAAAAACCAAAAACATTGAAATATGCTCCTCGAAATGAGTTTTTGAAGTATAAAGGGAAAATGATAGTAAATTAATCATTTACAAGGGTATAGACCCGTGTTACACACAGGTGGAAAAACATGTCAACAAACATAATAAATTTAAATAACAAATTCAAGCACACAAAACTTCTTCAAGTTTCGGACCAAAGCGTTAACTATTTACAATGTCTAGATATTAAAAGTTTAAGGTTACAATAAGCTAATGTACACCAAACCAAAAAAAACCTCCACAAAAGACCTAAACATGTTCTTTCATATTAAACCAGCATCAACTTCTTCAAATATTCAAACAAAAGAAACTCATTTTGTTTCACCAACTGAAAATTAAAAAAAAAACAATATTATCCAAATTAAATATACCATTAAAATAATAACATGTTTGATAATGAAAGCACGTGTTACACACGGATGAAAGTTATAATAAAAGTCAAAAAAATATAACATGTAATACGTAAATTGAGTTATATTATATAATGATTTTTATTTATGACTTTTATAATAAGTTTGTGATATATTTATACACTATTAATTATAAACTATAATTTGCAAACCAATCCTTGGTGTTTGATTTATTTTAAAACAAAACATTCATACCGATATTATTAAACATTTTATGTGTATAAAAATAATTTTTAGAACAAAATGTTGTTACATATTAAAAAATGTATTTCTATAATGTTGGAAGAATTGAAGATGAAGACTCAAACAATAATTAAAATTTCAATATTTTTCAATGGCTAGTAACCTGTGTATCATACGCGTGAAAATTGTATATAAATATATATAGCGACAATGATGATGATAATAATAATAATAATAATAATAATAATAATAATAATAATAATAAAGAATTGATAGTGTAATATTTATAAGAACAAGTAATTTTACATTCATTAAAAGCTCTTTTTTTTTATTAAAACAAAATAACATACAACAACAAATAACGTAAAATGTCAACTTAAAACATCTTTCAAACTTAATCCATGAAGCCAAAAAGATATATCAATAAAAACTACATCATGATATATGAAGTCATAAAGTCTTGTCTATTAAACAATCATCGAAATAGAAAGAACTGTGTTGTAATTTTTTATACTTACAAAGAAGAAAACTAAAATTACTACAAAATCAAATTCTTTGTATTGTTAATAAGAAAAATAAAGGTATAAATAAAATTCACAAACTTATAAACAAATCATAAATCTCTATGTACATCCTTGAAATGAAAGAATAAATTTTATGATAAGAATTATATAAAGATAGTCATCATATTATCATACAGTTAATAATAGAAGTTGTTTGACAAAATTATTACACGATTTTTATTTATAAATGATTTAGATAAACTTTGTAAGGATGTGATCGAATTAATTATGATGTCAGTTTTTTACTAAATCTAAATATTAAATCTGAATATTAAAGTGTGTAAGTTTCGGTTTAATTTAAATATTCATATTTTTGTCAAATTTGGTTACGAAATAAATCTGAATATTAGATTTGAATATTAAAGTGTGTAAGTTTCGGTTTAATTTAAATATTCATATTTTATCAAATTTGGTTACGAAATGTTTTATATATGAAAAATGAATATGTCTTTTTAGTTAAAAAAATAGTATAACTTAAAAATAACTTGTGACGACACAAAGTCATACCGAACAAATTTGATACTCTTTAAAATTAAATCAACACGTTTCGAAATAATTACAAAATATTTAAAAAAATGGTTAATTAGTCAACTTCAAAAAATTATGGAAAGGTTTTTGATTTTTGAAATATTATAATCGGGTGTTTATTTTAGACATTAATTTTAACATTTAGGCATAATAAAAATGGTCAAATATAAGAAAATGAAAAGTTTGTTGATATTGAAAACTATGGAAAGCTTTAAAAGTTTGTGTTTAATTTTTAAAATTCCTTATATAATCGGGTTTAATTATGTTATGACTATTAACCATAAATTAAGCAATTATAGTGACTATTTAAAATTTAAAATTTAAATATAAATTCAAACTATTTTTTTCAAATTCTGTATTTAAGCAAAACTTACTATATTTTCAGTAACATTAAAATTAAAAGTAAGTTATAATGATGATTCTAATTTGAATTTCGAATAGAAAATTGAAATTATTAATTTGGGGGTTTATTTTTAGACGTTACTTTTAACATTTAGACGTAATTAAAAATTTTTAAATATAAACAAATGGAAAGTTGGTTGACATTGAAAAATATGGAAAGTTTTAAAAGTTAGTTAGTAATTAGTCAAATTCCGTATTTAATCGGAAATAAATATGTTATGAACATTAATTATTTATTAATTGAGAATAAATTAAGCAACAAAGATAATACTAATAGTTATAGAAGTTGTATATGATAATAATATGATTTTAAAATAAGTTAACTCGACAAATGTAAACATTGTTGATTGTATTCCCGTTTGAATATAATTTTAAAAAATAGTTATAGAAATTATATATGATTATAATATGATTTAAATATAATTTAATTTGACAAATGTAAACACCGTTAATTTTAATATGATTATATAATATATTTTTAATATCATTTGAAATGAATTTGCAACATACTTATGCGATTCGTATATGACTATCTAATTATATAAGGATTATTGGATTAAAATAATTTCACCTTTAATGTGTTGGCCAATAATAATCCCACCTGAGTTATTTCCCTCCAGCAGTCCCACATTTTCCATATTTTTGTTTTATGATCCCCTGTTAAAAATAACTAACGGGGTTAGTTTTTGGCTGATGTGGCTTGATGAGTTGGCTTATAAATCCTACATGGCTTTTTTATTGCCTTCCAAATTAATTGGAATCCCTCACCCATTTAACCCCCAAATGATCAATTGGAGCCCTAATTCCACATCTGGATATCACAACCACCCATTCTTCGGAACCCGATCCAAATGAAGGGTGTTGTTTCAACCATTCATTTCTCTTTTCATCCCAGTTTTTAATCCGGTTGTTGATAGTTTACCCCGACTGTCGGGTCGTCATAGAAATTCGGGCCGGGTCTTGGGTTTAAACCAGTAAAACCGCCGACACAAATGTTACCCGTGACGAAAACTGAGGATTTAGGATCGGAAACAGGTCTTTCATAGTTTGGTGTTGTGGGTGTTTAAGGGTTTGAGAAAGTAGAGAAAGTCCAGACGAGAAGCAACAGAGTGACGACGCCGGAGAAGAAGCTAAAGGCGTCGGAAGCGTTGGAGAACGATGACGAAAACCGCCGTACCCCGCCGTTGTTTCTTGCCCGCTGAGCTGAAAATGGTGAAGGAAAAACCTCCGGTGACTTCATTGGGTTTTCGTCAGTGGAGGTCCGGAAAGGTTAAGGTGAAGTATGTAGGATTTTTAATTACCTCGAAAGAAAAAAAAACATGTAGGATTTTTAAATGCCAACTCATCAAGCCACATCAGCCAAGAACTAACCCCGTTAGTTATTTTTAACGGGGGATCATAAAACAAAAAACATGGTAAAGGTGGGACTGCTAGAGGGAAATAACTCAAGTGAGATTATTATTGGCCAACACATTAAAGGTGGGATTATTTTAATCCAATAATCCATTATATAACTATAAATAAAGGTAGAAGTTATTATAAACCATAGATATGTTCAATATTATATACATAATTATGCATAAACTAAGGATCAGTTAAAAATATTTGTGTTTATTTTTATACATTCATTTTGACATAATTAAAAGGTTTTAATCTTCTTACCACTATTATATGCATATATTAAGGACCAACGGTTTTTATTTTAAGCCATAATTTTGTAATAATTAAAAGATTTTATTATAATCTTGCATTTAAATTCTTAAAAATAATATGTAACGATTAATTGATATTTAAATAAAAAGATGGAAAGTATTTTGAGAATGGAAAAGTTTTAATACGAGTTTTATTTTAACAATTAATTTTGGCATAATTAAAAGATTTAAAATTTCATTTACCACTATTATGCTAATAACTATGCATAAGTTAAGGATCTGAGAGTTTTATTTTAAGCATCATTTTTTACTTAATTAAAATATTTTAATATAATCTTGAATTATTCAAAAAACATTAACCTAGAAAGTATTTTGAGATTTAAAAACTTTTAATGCGAGTTTTATTTTAAGCATTCATTTTGACATAATTAAAAGGTTTTCATCTTACAACTATTATACCCAAAATTATGTTAAATTAAGGAACAAATGGTTTTATTTTAAGCAATAATTTTGACATAATTAACATATTATTATAATATAATATTGAATATAAATTCAATTAGAATCGTGTAACCATTAATTGGTATTTTAATGGAGTTTTAAAAAAATCTTGATAGTATTTTGATATTGGCATATTTTTAATGACAGATTTTTTAACTTCAAATAACATTATGTAACCATTAATTTTTATTATAATGGATATTTAACCTTAAACTGGAAAGTATTTTAAGATTGGAAAAATTTTAATGCAGAGTTTTATTTTAAGCGTTTATTTTGACATTATTAGAAGGTTTTAATATTAGAACTATTATACGAATCTGTAATTATGAATAATTTAAGGACCAAATGGTTTTATTTTAACCAATAATTTTGACATAATTAACATTTATAATATAATCTTCATTGCGAATTCAAATTTAAATAGAATCGTGTAACAATTAATTGGTACTTTAATGGAATTCTAAAAAAGGTTGGAAAGAATTTTGAGATTGGAAAACTTTTAATGCGAGATTTTTAACTTCAAAATGTATACAAAATGGAAAAATTAACATAACAATTCAAATTTAACAAACTTTAACATTTTATTATGACGATAGTGCAAAAAATAACAAACAAATACAAGAAAGTATCAATACTTTATAAATTAAAAACCAAGAGAAATTAAAAAAATTGGTTAATTACAATACATTTCTTTGATACAACCTATTAAAAGAAAAAGAAAATATGATTAGCTACAATGAATAATTATATATAAAAAAATGAAACAAATAATTACTGAAATATACCAATTTGCAGTTCATTATAATTGACAGAAATATTACAATACTTACCAGAATTGGGAGTTTAGGATTTTGGATTACTATGTAGAAAGAATTCATCAAATTCAAACAATTTCAAACAACCTCTGTGACAAAAACACAAAAAATTAATTAAGAATGTATAAACAAAATATAGATGAAGATGATAACAACAAATAATCAATCGGAGAAACGGGACTTAGTGAACAAAAAATTACTGTATAATCACTAAATATTGTATAAACAAACATAAAATGACAATAAACAAATCATAAAATTAGAACCGAACAATATGGGGAAGGATTATGATACCGGATAAACGGAAGAAAATCTTCGGGATTTGATAATTGTTACGAATTGTGATTGATGTTTGAGAGAATTAGTTAAATGGCAAGAGGGAGAAGAAAAGAAGAATGTGAATTAGGGTTTCTGATATTATGGTTTAAATAATAGGAAGGAGGTGAGTTGGCAATTGGTAAGATAGGAAAGTTGTGACACGACATCCATGTGGCATCTAGGTGGACACCCTAGTTGAATGACATGTGGACTATTTATCCTAGTTGAATGACGCTTGGAAAATTGGTTTTGCTTTAATTGTATTGTTAGATGTTCCATATCCAGTAAAAAAAGTTGGCGAAAAAAGTTGTGTGCTTAACTGTATTAGTGCATTGGTAGGCCTTAAACAAACAAGGAAGAGTATGTGATATAAACCTAAAATTGCCAAATTGAAAGGGATGTTAGTTTCTTACAAAGTCTTGGTAATGAAGGCATAAATGTAATAACATGTCATACTCAAGCCTTAAGTCAATTAGATCACCAATAAATAAAGTTTATAAAAAGAAGAACTGGTTATTATATGATGCTTGGGTAGGACTAACTTGTAAGTATGCTAGACTTCCTTTAAAACTAAAAATATGATGTTTCTAGTCTGATGGTTAACACTTCAATGGTATGTGGTTTTATGGCCATAAATCCTCTATTGATTGGATGTTTCGGGTTCCGAACTCCATTGGGTCTTGATGCGGTTTCTCATCTGGGTATCATTTCGGTGAATATTATTATGCTCAAAAAGCGAACCCGCAGTTTATCTGCCAATATAAGTCATTAAACTTGATCACATCTTGTTCAAGAACAACAAATAGAGCAACATGTTATTAATCCCGAGGCACCACAACAAGGCACAAGGTAACCGAGTCCCAACTTGGAGGGAGAGTTGGAAGCCAACCCAATGCACAACACGGGGTGCAACGCTCGCGCCACACGTCTTCGTCATGAAGAGATGACCCTGACTATGAAGAAAGTCATGAAAGGGTTGACTTCCATGATACACCCAACAAGAAGGTCATCGAGTACCATCCTGACACAAACGTTGACTTCTCCAAACCTTACCGGCCATCTGCGTCGACGAGAAAGTCAAAGTTTGTCAAGAAAATCGATGAGGCGAGACTTCCTGCAAACCCAAAAATCCCCCGACAGTAGAAAATAACAACGGTTTGTCTGACCCATACGACCATCTACAAACCTACATAGCGGCTAGTAGGCCATGGCATTATGGTGTCACATGTTCACACTAACACTGGTAGGCACCGCACGAGCATGGTTTGAATGCATGCCAGAAGGATGAATCACAGATTGGGATGACTTAGCCCACAAGTTCACCCAACACTTCATCCAACGACAACGCCACGTTAGCGAGCCGGCAGGCATCCTCAATGTTACCCGCTAGGACAACGAAAGCATCGAAAATTTCATCACCCGCTTCAACAAAGAAGGACTTAACATTGGTGGAATCGGGTGAAGAACTCATATGCGTGGCCTTCCGAAAAACTTACGGTATGATTACCTCATCCGTACCCTCACAGGTCGTGATGGCATGCCACAGAGCCGGGATGCTATCATGAAGACAGTAAAGCGCTACACACATTCCGAGAAGAGCCTGGGAAAAAACCAGTCGCGCAGCGATGCGCGGAATGACATAAATCAGACCAAGAAAGACAAGAAAAGGGTTGATCTGTCTGGTCAGAGATAAACCAAGACTCAGCCTCCTTGGACGCCCGCCCGCTCATTGGACAAAAGGTAAGAAACCATCGCAACAACAAAGGTGTAAGGCCCCGTTACCGGTAGCCCTACTTTGGGGTTGGATTTACTCATAAATGCAGTTCTAAAATCAGAGTTAATTAAAAACTTTCGCGGAATAATAAAATAGTCAAACATTCGATACAATCATCCATAATTTGTCTTTTTAAAACATAACATAAAACATGGTGTCAAAACATCACGACCAATCTTCAGATGCCAGCCTCTTCAGTATTGCCATGTGTCTCCCTCAAGCCAGCTGCCTTAGTTGATTAGCCTGCATGCATACTAAAAGTCAGCTATGCTGAGTGAGTTCTAGTTAATTAGGCAACGTATGATTCATTCTCATATCTACATATGCACCCGAAGGTACATACCTTCCTATTATCTTACATACTTACATACTTACGTACTTTCATATTAACGTACATACTTTTATTCATACACATACATTTTAAAGAGCCTTACGCCCTATAACCTTCGCCGATTTTATTAGGGTCGGTTCCCTACATTCGCCGACATTATTAGGGTTGGTACCCTACATTCGCCAACATTATTAGGGTCGGTTCCCTACATTCGCCGACATTATTAGGGTCGGTTCTCTACATTCGCCGACATTATTAGGGTCGGTTCCCTCGTTCTATCTATACCTTTCGTACCTTTCTATACATTCATAATTAAAACATTCATACGTCCAAACATCATCTATACATCATATATAGGTCAATCATATCTTTATACTATCCCTTGACGGCACATGCAATATCCGAAGATCGTTCATGCATCGTCAAGCATTCATTTATACATAAATCGTATAAGGCATACACTTACCACTTAAGGTAAGTGTATTAACTAATCACATCGAGTATGCACACAGCCCCGAAAACATAGGAAGGAAATGGGGCTAGAAACTCACCTGAATGCAGTTACGTTCACCGTTAATAGTGATTCCCTTCTTGAGCTGTGCACGGCTAACTGTATAATATGTACATGTATCAATTAAATATTGCTACTCATATCGTATTTCTATCTTTATATAACCCACAACGAATGGGGATCCGGGGGCAACAGGGTTCTAGGGGCGGCAGCCCCTAGCGGGGTCCAAGGGATAAAGCCCTTGGCTGGGGTCAGCATGGAAAAATTTTATTTTCAATAGTTGTCTTGACACATTTTCCATTAGGATTCTAAATTATTTTCTAAGCTGGGCTTATTTAAATCAGGTTAAAATATCCATCATCTGGCCCAATTTGGGTTCAGGCCCAAGGCCCAACAGAACTGTGGCCGAGAACTCAAGACTGGGAACCCTCCGAGAACTCGTGACCGAGAACCCATATGGTTTGACCGAGAACTCGTATGTTGACCGAGATCTCATACTTGGCCGAGAACTCGTGTTTTCGGCCGAGAACCCTAACCGAGAACACATGGCCACCGAGAACTCTGACCGAGAACACATGGTGACTGCATGTTTGACCGAGAACCCTATGGTTTGACCAAGGATTCTCAAATTTGGCCGAAAACACCCAGCTCAGCTAATTTTCTATATTATGTTTATATTTTGCCCAGTTTACTTGTACTAAGGTTCAAATTCATGGATCTTTAATCCTTTATCATCATCATTCATACCCGATTGCACCCATTACTATCACGGCTTCAAGATCTATCCCGTTTTAGGCATAAAGCTTAGACCTTTATAGAGTTAAAACGTTATAGGCTAGATCTAGGGCTCATATTTGAGCCATACATAACCATAGGTCTATGGAGTTCATTTTAATCATCAAGTTTGCATTTTTATGAAGTATCTAGACCCAATCTATTCTAGGGTCAAGTTTCATAGCAAACCGTTCATAAAAACGTAATCTTTAAGGTTAAGAACATACCTTTATACGGCTAATAGGCCACGGCTTGACTTGTTTATCAACCCTTATCTTGTATCTAGCTTGTGTAATCAATATCTATTGGTATTCGGCTTGGATTTGTTCTTGGATCTCTCTCTTTCTCTCTCGGCCGTAAATAGGAAGGGTTTGTGTGTGTTTTGAGTGTGTAGGGAGAATAAGATGGATATTATTGATGGAAATGGAAAGATTTAGGGTTTAAGGGGTATTTATACTCCCTTAAGCCCATGGACCTAAGGCCCATCTTTCCCTTTTTACCTTTTAACTATTTATCTATTTACTCAAGTAACTTTCTATTATAAGAAATAATATGTAAAATATTATTATTTGAAAATTCGGGATGTTACAAAAGGCAAAGATGGATTCTGCTTAACAAAAATCCTTCAAAAATTATGCTCTATGAGGCCATTGAGTTCAGGTGCCACAACCGCTCAAGTAGCGGGCCAACGTGGACATGAGTAGGTGTTGTGACTATCATGAGGCGCATGGCCATACTACCGATTGGTGCTCCAAACTCAAGGACGCTATCGAAGAGTACGTGAAGAATGGAAAGTTGGAACACCTAGTCAAGACCATCCCCGGTGGCGGAAATAGGAATGCCGGATATGATAGCGGGAGATTAGGAAAGAAATTCAAGGATCTCCATGTCAACATGACCCAGGGCGTGCTAAGGGGAGGAAGCGGCCAGAGGCAAAACACACGGCATGGAAGGAACAACAAGTCATCTTCCCACGAGTTAAAGGCGAAGCCAACAAGAAAAGCCCCACTAATTATTACCGCGTTCTTTGGCCAATTCCGAACCTCCCACTCCTTCATCGACGCAGGAGAAACTTCATACATTATGTATAGGCAATGTTTTGACCTGCTAGATGATGAAGACAAGCGTCAGATCAAACCGGTGAACATACTTATTACGGGATCCAACCAAAGTGTTGAACATCTGTTGAGTCAACTTACTTTCCCAGTCACACTCAATGACGGGAAACATTCAAGAACGGAGGATGTGAATTTTTCACGTCATGGAGGGTCCGCACCCCAATTATGATGTTATCATAGGACGAGAGGCAACCGGAGGTTTTAATGACAACCTGTCTATGACGCATGGAATTCTGGGGGGTACCGACTCCCACTGGAATAGCAATGTTTGTTCTTGCATTTGAAATTGCTACTTTCTATTTGGGAATTTTGTTTTTGAACCACCCTGTTTAGCAAATTCATATATTTGTAAACAAGAGCTCGACTGTTGATCTATATTTCGAGTTCAGTTCATTAATTTTGTGGCTTAGATAAACGAGTAATGGACACTAGGAAGTAGCCTACGGATATAACGGTAAAGTTGTAACTTTTAATTCTTTTCCTCCTAAGTAGGGATCACATAAAATGTAGACTTTCCTTTCCTTTCATTAAACTAGGAACATGAAACAAAATCACATATGTTCTTTTTTTTTCCTTTTCTTTTCCCTCTTTAAATAAAACTATGGAAGAGAGTGTTAAAGTTAAATATATCACAGCTATAAAAATGACTCTTGGGGTATTGTTTGGTTGAAAGTAATAGAATGAATGAGGAATATAATAGGAGAATGAATGGAATGAACACATGATTGAAATGAACCATTACCATTCCTTTGTATTGTTTGGTTAGCCTATGGAAATGAAATTAATTATTACGTTATGTTGTTCGGTATTAAAAAAATTATAGGAATGAAATAGAAATAATGAAAACACTTGTATCTCAAATAATTTTTTTTTACCAAAATAAAAAAAAAAACTACAATGGTGACGGTGGTGGTCAAGTGGTGGTGGTGGCTATGGTAGTGGTGGTTGTTAGGTGATGGTGGTGTTAAGAAAGTAGGCTGAAGAAAGAATGTAATGAAAAAGAAAACAAGAGGGTGTAAATGAATGGTTTTGATGATACTATATGTAATGGATGAGTCCATTCAATTAAGCAACCAAATAGCAGTTATTCCGTTGCCACGTAATAAATTAATCTATTCCCTATGTCATTTCTTAGACGCTATTTAATAATATCAAATAAATCAAATTGTTTGCAAGGTTACTCTTGGTTACATTTAGCCTAACCTTAGGCGAAGAGTACAGTTGTTAGTAATAATAATGGCATGATAGCGATGCACTCCTGCATCCAAAAGCACAAAATTTTCAATTTGTTTTGTTTCATCACTAGCCATTATTTCTTCCTGTGATTGATTGATTGATTGATTGATTGATGATGATGATGATGATGATGATGATGATGAATTCAGTCCCAATTCACAACCCTAAATTATTCTCCCCCAAATCCCAAACCCTAAACACGTTCCCTTCAACAAAAAAAAAAGACTCCCAATCAAAGCCTCTCAAGACACCCAGCAACCCTCTTCCAGATCCAGACACCCATTTGCAGTTGTTCTTGATGTGCCCCGAAACCTGCTCAGCGATTTCGGCTTCGGTCGCAGGAGCATTTGGGAAGGCGGGGTGGGGGCTTGTTTCTGGTTTCCGCCCTGAGTTTGCTCTGGTTGAGAGCATTTCAGCTCAAGTCTAGGTTCCGTAAGTATGTTGCGCTTTTCGATTTTCCGCAGGCGTGTGGGATTCAACCGGGCACGCAAGTTCGGATCAGAGGGGTTACTGTTGGTAATGTTATTCGAGTTAATCCTTCCTTGAAAAGTATTGAAGCTGTTGTTGAGGTTGGTTAGTTTTTTCTTTCTTTCTTTTTTTCTGTGTTGACTTGAGCCTAATAAAAGGTTAGCATTAGATATTAGCGAATGTGAACCAGCATAGTTGAAAAAAATGTAAACTTGCGTACCTAAGTGAAATAAATACACGCAGTTTTTCTTTCTTGTTTTTGATTGTTGAGTGTATATACAATGTAGGTAGCGGATGATAAGACAATAATACCCAGAAATGCATTGGTTGAGGTGAATCAATCGGGTCTTCTAATGGAGACTATGATTGATATTACTCCTCAAGATCCGATTCCAACGCCTTCGTTTGGTCCATTGGATCCGGACTGTGTTAAAGAAGGTGTGATTGTGTGTGATCGACACAAGTTAAGAGGATATCAAGGTGTAAGTTTGGATGCGTTAATTGGGATCTTTACCCGTCTTGGACGAGAAGTGGAACAGATCGGTGTGGCTAATACTTATGCGTTGGCGGAACGAGCTGCAGCTGTTATTGAAGAAGCCAGACCCTTGCTATTAAAGGTGCGATATGTCTGTTTCACATCTATCTGGTAAATTTTGCTTATGCTTGTTTTAGAGATAAATTTAAGAGAGCACGGTACTTGTTCGGTCTAATTTGATCTGCATCCACGGTTGCACTAGCGAGCCAGTAAATTTATGAGGTGTTGAAGATTAAAATTACAATGGACTTTTTAATTATAGACTAGAATATATCGTTTGTAAATTTTGCACTTGCCAAAAACCAAAAATATGGTAAATTTTGCTTATTTAAAACAAAAATATAGTATTATTAATGCACCAAGTTTGTCTCAGATCCAGGCGATGGCCGAGGATGTTCAACCTATGCTGTCAGAGGTTCGAGATAGTGGTTTGTTGCAGGAAGTTGAAAGTTTGACCAAAAGTCTCGCTCAAGCAACTGAGGATTTGAGGTATTTGTATTTTCTGGTATTGTTGTGCTGTTTTAGTATACTGTTGAATTTACATATTGTGTTTTGGTTTTGACAGAAAGACGCATGCATGTATTATGACTCCAGAGAACACTGAATTGATTCAGAAATCTATATATACACTTGTATTTACTTTGAAGAACATTGAGGTTTGTGACCTAACACTTGTATTTACTGATGGGTCGGTTGGTTACAGATTGAAACTGGTCGTTTTGGTATGGGTCGGATTGATCCACAAATTGGGGTTGTTCATGGTTTGACCAGTGGGTTGATTGGGTCCGTCAGACCAGCCAAAACTGTTCGTTTTGGTGGTTTGAACCAGTTTTTTATTTTACTTGCAGCGTTAGTTTGGACTAAATTTTTTAAGCAAATATTATACTTATGCATAACTAGCATTCCAAATTGAGAGAAAATATTAATAAAGTTAAATAGTTGGTTCCAAGTTCCAAACCGCTAAGCCCAGTTTTTCAAACCGTAAACCGTGACCCACCTGTACAAAATTCAAATGTACACATTTGTTTTGATTCGGTCGGTTTCAACGGTTTGTGAAGACCCTTACTGCAAACATATTTTGTTCATTGTCAAATTTCATATGAAATGACTATTATGTTAATGATAATTACGCAAAAAAAAATAATAATAATTACGATAAGATGAATAAGCTGATTAGGAGGTTGGTTGCCTCTAAGACAGACTTTGGATGGCTTTCAACTTTTTTATGACCGAATTGTTTGATTTGACGTGTTCAAGATAAAAACGCAACCTGATATATATATCTTGATGAACATTTGTGACTTTCAGAGTTTAAGCTCCGATATTCTTGGATTCACGGGCGATGAAGCTACCCGGAAAAACTTGAAGTTGGTCATCAAGTCACTCAGTAGTGAAAATGTGACCTTGGATTTCTTAATAGTGAAAATGTTTATAGATCCTGTTATGATTCTTTTTCTTAGTCAACGATTACTATGTTTCGTTATTAGAGTCTTCGATTTTCAAATCTTGTAGAACGTTCAAGTGAAATGAATATTGAAACGTTGTATTAGCTGCTTTTTAGCATTGTATGAACGACTCGTATTTCATAGTTAAAACCATGGTTATGAACCCAAAATGTATACATATATGTTAAACGAAAATGGAAGTATACTGTAACAGATGAGAAAACTCATAATGCAATCAAGACCTATATTATACACAGGCGTCTTTGCAGTTTGTGTTCCTGAAGACCCGAATGATTAACTACCTGACAAATAAGATGATTTACAACAACTCAAGTTTCCTCTTTCAACTCAAAGATCGACAACATAAAAGAATGAATTTACGGCCTCTTTGCCAACGTCTTCATCATACCCTTAACAATCTTTCCTAACCACATTAAGTTCATGGCACCAAGCACCGACGGAACCATAAAAACCAAAAGTACCCCAATTTCATGCATCTCGATCACCTGCACCTCATTTTCGGGAACATGTTCAGAATCCATTTGATAATTTAATAAAACAGCCATTTTCTAACCGTTAACCGACCTGATCCACCCGCTTTGCCAGGCTTAAGTACAGCATAGTCGGAAGGGTGTGAAAAAAGATGCAAGTGCAACACAAAATTACCTGATTGTAGTGCAGATAGACATGGTAAAACATATAAACAAACAGCAAAATTCTGGCCACCTGCATATTAAACAGATAAATACATGAAACTACTGTATATAACAAATGGCACGATTACCGATTATACGAAAAAAATAATTAACTATACTCACCATCCAGGCAAAGAATATCACCACACCATTTATTAGATACGCATTAGACTTTTTTAAACCAGCAGTATCTAAATACCTAATCCATTCACAAAATCGATTAAATTTCACAAGTATTAATACAAATAAAAAAATGTGTGTATGTGTGTGTATAGGGGGAGGATCAAGAGAGAACTCCTCCTTAGAGAGAGAACTAAAGAACTAACAAAAGAAATATTTTTAATTTAATTAAAAAAATTAGTTCTCTCTCGAAGGAGGAGTTCTCTCTTGATCCTCTCCATATATATATATATATATATATATATAGGATTAGGATCATGTGAGAACTATTTTGAAATTGAGAACTTTGAGAACCATTTTAGACCACAAAAAACACTCCTTTTAACAAAAATTAAAAAAATATATAAAACAAAAAAAACTCGAAAATAAAAAAAGTAAAAAAACCAAAAAAATTTATTTTTCATCCCGGTTTTATAAAAAAAATTGAAAAAAATATATCGGTTAAACAAAATTATACATATTCGTATAATACTTATTTTTTAAATTTTATACATGTTTTTTATACACATATGTACAATTTAAGGTAGATGATAATGTACATATGTGTACATTGCGTAACTAGAGATTAAATGAAATTATACACATGTGTATAATACAAAGTTTTTTTTTATGAAACCGGAATGAAATATAAGAATTTTGGTTTTTTTACTTTTTAAAAATTTTTGTTATTTTTTGTTTTATGATTTTTTTAAATATTTTTTAGAGGTTTTTTAGTGGTCCAAAATGGTTTTCAAAGTTCTCAATTTTCAAATGGTTCTCTTAGGATCCTTACCCTATATATATATATATATATAGGGTGGGGTTATAATAAGAAGTGGAGTGTGTGTAAGAAGTGTCAGAGGTAATCTGGTGCATTAGGTATATTGGTCTGACGGTGGATATGGAAAGTGTGTTTATTGTGCGGTGTGTTTTATTATATCTAATGGTGAAAATACACTTCCTACACTTCGGAAAAATATACTTCTGATAGTACACAAAAATTACTACTACACCCTTTTTGGTATTAAAGTTAATTAAAATGGTGAAAATAAATTACAAGAATGTCATTTTGAGTAATGACCATTGATCAAACAAAATCAATGGATGAGATTCACTTCTCGCACTTCTCACTGTAATATTACTTCTCGCATGAACCATCCCCTATATATATATATATATTTACATATATATATATATATATATATATATATATATATATATGTAGCGCATTTTATTGTACAAAGGCGCTTAACGTACAAAGTGTAGGCAGCATACAAAGGTGTTCATGCATAATTATGACGCGGAGGTTCCGCGTTTTAATTACGAATGACGTAAAATAACTATGCAACATATATAACTAAGTACACACGATACCTATCCAACATGTAATATTAGGGTTGTGTGTGTGTGTGTGTGTGTGTGTGTGTGTGTGTGTGAGAGAGAGAGAGAGAGAGAGTGTGTGTGTGTGTGTGTGTGTATAGCAACACAGTTTTTCAGAACTAGTTTTAAGCTGACAACTGCGAGAACCGCATTAAGTACTTGTACCTAGTGCATTGATAATTTAATGTGACGGTGTTATATGTATATCACACTTGAAGCAAAAAGTACAACTGTACTATGCGGTTCTCGAAATTCTCAACATTTTACTCTTATTTGAACATATTTACACACGCATACCATCTCAAGTTGATCTCGGGTGTTGTCAACTCAGATATAAGAACCATGAATGTGTACAGTTGTCCTTTCCCTGTAAACATGGCATATGATACCGCAATTGCTGAAAGCGTGTGGTGAACAACCTGAAATCCGAGAGTACAAATAATTTCCATAAAAAGCCTCGAAAAGAATATATATATTTTTATAGAATTTTTCTCCTTGATGATGAACTCACATATTCTAATCCGCCTAAAGCGGGATATAGCCAAAAGATCATTGCAAGGTCCGACAAAAAGTAACCGACAGAAACCTGTATAAAAATTATACTGAAAACATTAGGAGAGACCGATTGCCGGATCTTGTTCCTAAAAAATTATTAACTCATTATATTATTAATACTTACCCCTAATGCAAATGTAGAGAGTGGTGAGCTTCTGAAAGTAATGGGACCCACAGTGTACCGATCAGAATAAAGATCTGACCAGAACACAAAGTACAAAGACATTGCTGTAATGAAAATGGCATGAACAGAAGACATACCCCTGAATGAAAAAACGATACGAAGAGGCGTAAAGACATAACAAAATGTTAAGGAAATAATAGACAGTGAAACCTTATGAGAAAATAAAGAGAACAAAATTGCATTTACCGATTGTTCCACTCAATCCGCTGAATTTTTGTAAGGCCCGCATACGTTCTGAAGTAAAAAGTGCTTATCAATTGTGTAAGATCATAAACCTGAAGAAAATCATATTATTATCATTATTATTTTGTGGTTATTCTAATTTTTTTCTAAATGTAACAGGCTAAAGTTCAAAAATCTGAATAATTATGATTAAAATACAATAATGTAACAATAATAATCAAAATCTTTAGGTGTATACGTTATAGTATAATTAATGTGTTAATTGTGATCAAAATGACAATATTACTACAATGATAACCTAAATCTTTGAATAAAATCATTTAAGAGGATGAACACATTGAATATATACTGCTATTCTGACACGGCCCGAACCCGACACAAAAAAGTATATGACACGACCCGTTTTCTTAGACAGGTCAACTTACCCATACACGACATGTTTAAAAAACGGGTCAGCAAGAAGACAACCCCTTAAAAAGTGGGTTGACATGTTTAAGAATTTTAGAGAAGTTAACATTTTGATTATAGAGATAAGAAGTGCTAAAGTTAAATACTTAGATTTTTTATTTTTCATATATCTAGCCTAATATCATTTTAAGCTACTTTAATCTTCTCTTCACCTCCAACAAATTTATTTTATTAATTCAAACTGTGTATTCCCTGATTATTTCCATCGGTTTGTTGTTATCTTGAGCTAAACATGTAAAACCAAGTTTGTTAATTGGGAATGAGAGATCTAAAACATTTCATATGAATAAGAGTTACCAAGCCAGTGGGTATTGGTAAAACCCGAAACGAATAAATGTAAGTAGTAATATATTCAGATGCATAAGAAAAGGAACACGGACCATTTTGGAAGCGAATACGCCACCGAGAACAGAAGTGTATGGCATAAAAGCCTCAGCTAAAAGGTAGGTTTTAACAAGCACTTGAGCCTGGTTCTGGTAGGACTTGAAAGCCAGTGATGTCTTCTTGGAAACCACCATGTTGATAGATTATTTAGATCTTGATTTGATTTGATTAGATTATTGTGTGAATAATAATAAATTAGATCTTGTTGTATCCATAATATAATCCTGCAGGTTTAGATGCAAATGATGTATTTGAATTAGCCAAAGATTAGATCAACGTCAAATGGCAAGACATAGTAATTAAATACAAATACAAATAATAATCATGTCATAACATAACAAACATATAGGAAATAAAGTCAAGATCCACATACAAGAATCCAGTGAGGCAGTGATACAGTTAGGGCAAAACACATACAATCGGAAGTAGACAGAATGTAATACCTTATTATTAAATCCGGTGATGAGTGATTGCAATAATCAATCAATTTCAAGGGGTGAAATTAATTAATTAGTAATCAGGGCAGCACTTAACTTAATTTAATTTAATTAAACGATGATAGTTCAACGGAGTATTTGGCATCAAAGACAAGAAAAGAGAAGAATCAAGACTCTGGTGAAGAAAGGAAGATAATAGACACAGCAAGCCAGCCAGTGGAATATAAATATAAAATCAAGGGAAAATAACTGTTTACGAATAGCATAACAAATCCTCAAGATAGAACGACTTGTGATAGAATAGTTTACGATTACACACGAGTAGGTCAACTAGTCGTTACGAGTAGATTTTGGACAATGACTAGTTTACATTCACCGTACAAGTATTTTATTAGTAACTAACTCGTCTCCATAAGTTTACCTGATAAACATTACGCAAACGAGTAGTTTATATGTGGTTAACTCGTCGTAACTAATATCATGCTATAAACTAGTCGCAACTATATATTAATTTGTATATTACTCGTTTAGTTTACCATAATTCCTATCAGTTAACTTTCCAACCAAACCATTACCGTTGGAAAAAAAACAGAAGTAGAAAATGTCTAGGTTGTCAAATGAATTGCCGGAATAACTTCGCCACCTCTAGGTTGTCAAATGAATTGCCGGAATAACTTCGCCACCGACGCAAATTTATTCTTGTGGTTCTGTTACAACGATTCACTACGTTGTTGACGAAGTGATTTCGGTAATTCATTTGACAACCTAGACATTTTCTACTTCTGTTTTTTTCCCAACGGTAATGGTTTGATTGGAAAGTTAACTAGTAAGGGATTATGGTAAACTAAATGAGTAATATACAAATTAATATATAGTTGCGACTAGTTTATACTTTATAGCATGATATTAGTCACGACGAGTTAACCACATATAAACTACTCGTGTGGGTAATGTAAATCAGGTAAACTTATCAGGACGAGTTAATTACTAATAAAATACTCGTATCGGGAATGTAAACAAGGTAAACTAGTCACGCTGCATATAAACTGCTCGTATACATAATGTTTACCAGGTAAACTTATCGAGACGAGTTAATTACTAATAAAATACTCGTATGGTGAATGTAAACGATTCGTTGACCAAGATCTACTCGTAACGACTAGTTGACCTATCAAACTAACCATTCCGGTTAGTATTTTGTAAAACTAACCGGTTTGATGTATTTGTTAAACAAACGCATCGTCGTGGTTAGTTTGATAAACTACACGTGACTTGCAAAGTTTTAAAATCTATTCGATGCGACTAAAGGATTTCTTATTTACTCGTGGGCGTTGATTACGAGGCTTTAAACTTATTTAATCGTTACGAGTAGATGATTAGTGAAACTAGTCGTTACGTTTAGTTTATGGACACATGACAAGTTTTAATTGGTTATACAAACTACTCGTTTGTAATCATAAACTATAAGTCACGGCTAGTTTATAATACATATTTAGGGAAATTGTTGAGAATGACACCTATAACTCGAAAAACGTATTCATAAACACTTATTTTGGGAATTTTCCCTAACATAAATATGTTTTCATTGTAAGGTACAAGTTGGTTAAGCATATAGCAAAAAAAATCATATAACTTCTTTCTTTTGGCTTTTTAGGCCACTTTTGCTGGTACCAGTACGGGTGTTAAAATTCGAATATCCAGAGTTTCGGATGTCCGAAATGTCACATCCCAACCTACAGCGGAAATGCCAGGGGCGTGAGCTGATTGCTCACAGCCCTCCAGATACTATCATGCAATATTGGACATTTTAATATCTATTAAGTTTATTCAATTAAAACCAAATATTCAAAATCAAATAGTTCACCAAACAAACATATAGCAAAATATAAAAGTCTTGTTTATTTCTCTATCTTGAATTCCTAAGTTCTCTCTCAAATCTTGACTTAACTTCATATCATACGATGACCTGCATATGCATTAAAAATAAAGTAGATTTGTCAACACAGGTTGAGTGAGTAACACACCAGTTTTGGTGTATATATATAATAGATAAATAAATACGCAACAAAGTCAAATGAGCTAAGCAATTCAACCAATGAGTAAATAAATGAGTTGTCGATAAGCACGATGCCAGATAAACTGGACGATGGCTATTACGACTGTCGTATGATCATACTACTCCGAGATTATGCTGGACCTCTCTGAATGCTGTTCACATAAAGCAAATAAGCACATAAAAAGAAAGGTACAATTTGTTAAACACAAGTGAAAATAGTTGTAGTTTGTGTATTAAATAGTAGGGATATAAATAAAACACATATGTCCCTAAAACGTTGAAAATAAGTAAAATAAAGGAATGTGGTACTCGCCTCAATAGACGAGTAAAGGTGAAAATGGAATATTAAGAATGATGATTCACGGAAATCACGCGTTGACGATAAAGCCTATAAAGGAATATAGAATGTGCATACGCTAAGTTAAATGAACTAGATCGAATATAAGAGTTTGATAATTATAATATTTATTAAGTTATATTTTATTATTAGTTTATAAATCCTTTTAAAAGTATCATATTTTATTCTATAAAAATATTATATAAGTAAAATACATCTTCTAAAAATATTATTAGTTTGTTAAAACATTTAATAAGTTTGCCCCTTTATATATATATATATATATATATATATATATATATATGATGTGTATGTGCCAGTGAGGTGGTAAAATATTATAACTAGTTGGAGGATGGGAGATTTTAGCTTTGCACAATATCGTGTTTTAAATTTATAAAAGTGATTTCTACTAAAACTAAACACACACAAAATAGGCAAGTGTACCTATCGTATATGTAGAATAGTATTGGTAAGAACCAAGTATCGATCCGTGGACACAAATGTTTCTAATAGTGAATCTTTGTTTTAGTTCAATCGGAGATTTTAATCATTTTGGGGTTGATTTTCAAACTTTTTATAAAATATAAATACTTATATATAATATATAGGTGATAAGAAGAGAAGTTCTAAACGAGTAGTTCAATTATATGAAAGTTACCATCTAAGATCAAGAATTCATTCCATCCAAGTTACCATCTAAACGAGTAGTTCAATTATATAAAGTAAACATGCGATAAACTTGTCGTAATAATATATGATAGAATAGTCCCTCATTTCTAAGTGAGCATACCCTATGACATAAAATAAAGTAGCATGCGCATTTTAAAGTCAACCCTTTCCTAATGTCATGCTACCACGAGAATGTTAATTTGAGTTGGCAAGTAGTTTAGTAAAGTTGAATGATTAGGATTGACTTCAATTTTTCAAATACCAATTCTAACAACTTTGGGTGGTTACTATAGTCACACAACCTCCCCTTGGTTGATTTGAGTATGTTATAATTACACATTCCTTTAACATATGATTTCTTTAACTAGCATGATAAACTAAGCAATCGTGTTAACGATGTTATTTCAGAATTATCAAAACTAGAGAAATAGATCATAGCTTATATCTCATCATTTCTAAGTACAATATAAGCTCCATGTTTCGATAAATTATCAAAGTATTTCTTTCTTTCAAGAACAAGAATCGATCATGAATTATTGTCAATATGATTGTCAATCACCAACTTTGAATTGTTGAATTAAGATAGTGAAACATTTCTCATCAAAAGATAATTACAAAATAACCATGTACTTTACTAAACTAAATCACATGTTTAATATAATCATCAAGTAAAACAAAGCTTCTTCATAGATTTTAGATGCTAAATAGAGTTTAGCTCATAATGAGCATTGTTATGAACATTAAAAGAGATGAAGATAACAAACACATGATTAAACTAGAACAATCTAACCAAATGTGGATAAATCTCCCTCCTTAATGATGATGATGGATTATGATGATGATGTTGGTGATGATGGATGATGATGGTAACCTTCAAGCCTTCAAACTCCTCACAAGATCTTCGATATGAGTGTAATGTGGGTGTTTTTATAAAAGAAACCCGTTTAGTGATCTTCTTCAAGCACACCAAATGAGTGCAACATGAGCCACTATTTATAGGCTGTCTGGAAGGATAAACACAGCCTAATGCCCTATGAGGCACGGCCCCGTGTCCAGGTGTCCAGTTGTATGCTGTCAAATCGTACATGATGACTCACCACAGGGGCGAGTTCTTCAGGCACAGACCCATGCTTTTAAATGATGTGTGCTTATTTCTTTTTGTCTTATCTGAAGGTGACCACGGCCCCGTGCTTTTGTGTCCAGTATTTGTCTTTTCTTGTAGATTTTTGTCTTTCTTGTGTTTAAAAGCATGGGGGTGTGGTTGAGGTTTTTCTTGGGTTTTCTTTTGTTTCTCTTCGTCTTTTCACTTGTTTCTTCGTTTAAGGATTGAGTTTACCTGAAATTACATTTTAGTGTTATAAGTAGCCTTTTGAGCTAGTTTATTTGATAGAATTTACAGTTTTTTAGAGATTATTTGATGCTGAAAAGATGTATAATTTTATATACATCAAACATCCCCACACTTGAGCCTTGCTTGTCCTCAAGCAAGCTACTTATAGATATTCTCTAAAATAGCAGGTTATGACCATAGCTTCAATTATTGTAACAACGTGAAAATTTCGGGTTCAAAGTATCAACTTTCCAAAGTCTAAGGACTGAAATGGCCAAATTCCAAAGTTGAGGGTTAAAAATGAAAATTCTGTTTTCTTGACCCATAGCGGTACGCGCCGTGTCAAAAGAAATACCCATCGCGGTACGCGATGGGATGTCTGACAAGTTGTGACATGTGTGCCACATGGCACACGGTGGCAACGTCTGCCGCCACGTGTCACCACGTGGCAACACGTCCACCACGTGGAGCGGTGCCTGCCACGTGTCGCCACGTGGCAAGGCTACGCTGTGACTCACTTGGGCTACGTCACGGTACGCGACGGGGTGCCCAGGGACCCGGCGCGGTACGCGATGGGACCCAAATTGAGGTCTATAAATAGCAGGTCCGGGTTTATGCAAAACTCACACCAAAACCTGCTCTCCTTTCTCTCTCTAACATCTCACTAGAATTCCAAGTTTGTATAATCGATTTGCCTCAATAAGCGTGCCCCGATTCCTCATTTGTGTACAACGTTTCCTCGAAGTTCATGCCATCCTCCACCCACACTCAATCAAGAAGGTGTTGTTATAATGGCAAGGAGTCTCGAAAGTCGTGTCATCAAGTGTTGAAGATTTGGCGTTCCTCGATTTGCGTATCGAGAAAAGTAAAGCGGCGTCGGAGTGCTGCTCAAGTCCCTAGGGTTTCTATACACCACTAAGGTTAGGCATAATAACGAATTCAATATAATTCAATATTATATTAAAGGCTTAAGCCTTAAGTCGAGGTTATACTCAATACCTCGATAAAAGAAAAATAAACATAACAAAGAAATGAATAAAAGATTGATTATTGAATATGATGAATACGTATATATGTGTGTAATTATATATGTATATATATTCTTTGTTATGAAAATATTATTTAATGAATAATGAATATTCTTAAATAATAAAGAAAATGATTACGTTTCTTGGAGAAAAAGAAACGTCGGGTTTCTATATAAACTAAAGGTTTATAATTTACTTTTAAACTAAAGGTTTTCAAGTAAAAGAAAATGAACTAAAGGTTCATCGAGGATTGAGATAAGACTAAAGGTCTTAAGCCGGATCGTGTATCCGACTAACAATATTTATACTCGTACTATAGGTGCGAGATAAAGAAGGGAAAGACCCTTGGACGGTGAGTGAAGCCGATCCTAAAGAGATAAGGTGAATACGCCCCCAAACTTTTACTTATTTTAAAATGAGTCAAACTTGTTATATGAAATTGTTTACAAGGAACTATGTGTTCCTAAAACCGTTATAAATAAAGGGAATAAACCTAGCCCTCAGGCTGTGGTATACGTATGTCTGGATCCTTATATAGGTGGTACTATGCGATGAATGGGCATGATCGCACCACCTTTGGTCGTAGGACGCTCTCCTGCAGAGAGTACGACCGTTGTATATATTTACGGGTACTTAACTAAGTCGAACGCTGCGGTGTTTGCTGAGGTGACCTAGAGTAGAGACTCATATTTATAATGTGTTATTTGACTTTGTTATTCCTAAGCCACGTTGGGCCGAGGCAGGCGTAGTCTCGAGGGGTAATAAAGTAAAGAAAATATTTTGCGTCAGCGTGTTCACCAGCATTCGTTGCTGACGTATTTTCTTACATTTTGCAGGTGCACAAGATTAGCCCTTTGATGTGTCGAAGTGCTATATTTAATCCGACGGCTCGGATCTTTTGTTAAAACTTATATGGTGGTGTTTTTGTAATATAAAACACATAATATTTTGAACTAATTCGGGAATCTTCTAATTTCCCGACTTTTGTTTATGTAAATAAATTACAACTTTGATCCTTATATTTTATAAGACTTCCGCTAATTAAACGTAACTCTGATTTTTATACAATTATGGTACCAACTATTAAGTCACACGCCTAGGCCTAAGATGGGGGTGTGACAATTATCCCCAAAGAGTTCTTAAGAAAATGGGAACAAAATAACCAACTTTAAATCATAGGAATATATGTAGTGATATATAAAAAGATGATTTGTTTTTATGAGCTTCTTTTATGCAAAACGTCACGTTCTCACAATGTTCACTCACACTCGGTTTATATATCTGATCATACCTGTGATGTTTGTACGTGAACACTCTTAGTCAGAATGTGACCTGTGAAAAATAAGATTGTAACAAGTTCAAAGCTCCACCTTTGTGAAGGGTTGCATAGATTAGAAGGTAATATGGGTTGGTTCTATAAGGATTTGGTATTTTGTGGTGGTTCAAGGGTTTAGGTTAATGAGGATGGTAAATACAACTGCTACAACTACTACTGATTGTCGGGAATCTTAAGATGTCTTTAATGGTCAGCTTCTTTTCTCCCGTTTGTGATATATATATATACATATATATACATATATATATATATATATATATATAACAAACCTAGTGACTCTTTTAAAGTCAGATCGTCAAGACCAGTTTTGCCGAGGATGTGAATCAGTTCTTCCTCAATCCTGTTTTGAACATAACTCCCAACTCTAATGGATCATTCGGCTTTGAGCCTAATAGCCCCCACCCTCATTAGTTCTGTATATTCATGTTGAGACTGAGTTTGACTTTTTCTACATCTTCTTTCGTGGGACCAGTTTCCGCATCCTAAGCGTCATTCATATCTTTTTGCTATTCTTTTCATTGCGCTTTTGGAACCTCCACAAAATGGTGGCCTTTGTTCGTCTTGGCGCTACTTTTTCCTCACCTCATTGCTAAAGAGAAAAATTCTCTCCCTAAGTTCTGGAGGCAAACTAGGTTTTGCGAAATGTATGCAGGAAAGGAAATTGAAATCGAAAGAATGCATCTTCAGTTCTTTAGGGTCTGCCGGTAAAATACCAGTGTTGTATTTTATCGGTTTGCGAGGGATAAAGTGGTAAGGTTTTGGTTTAGGGTTTTGCAATTTGAAGAATGGTTTGAGGGTTTTGTAGTGATATTACCTTCTTCCTTATATAACGCTTCGTGTGGTCTTGAAATGACTATTTTTAACAAGTTCTAGTTCACAAGAAACATATGACTCACTCAAAGCTTCCGAAAAAATATTTATGGCATGAGGTTTATCTCATAGTGACGGAGGAATTGAGTATAAACGCCATATTTTGCATAAATTTATTCTCAATATTATAAAACTTCTTTTTTACTTTTACACTTTTGGTTATAATAGATTTTTAGTTTGGTTATTTGCAAAAAAATTTCCTAGACTTTATTTTGGTTTAATTATGAAAAAATGGTCTTTGTTTGCCACAAAAATTTCGTTTGAGAATTTTATAATTAGTTGAGCAAGCAGTTCGTCAAGTAATTCCCATCCCCACATTTGAATATCACATTGTCCTCAATGTGAAAAGATTCATAAGAAGATTAAAATTCGAATTAAGTATGGTGGGTGAAATGGAAAGGTACTTCCCTAAGGGTTAACGAAAATTTTGACAGAGCGTCCCCTTTTTTCGTCCATTTTCCTTTTTTGTACCTGTATAATATAAAACTGCAAACAAACACAAATAACCAAGCATAATTCTACTGAAAATTGGGTATGGAGTCATCCATACCCTGCCCACACAGGCTAAATAAGTACATCGCTGAAGTGTCTTGGCACCCACGGCCATAAAAAGTATCCAACCAAACAAACAAACAAGTGACATAATGTAAATTGTTCAAACAAGCATAATAATAGTTTCATAAAAGTACTATCACCCGAATTCATACCCATGTCAGACCTATCATCACCGCTGCTCGTCAGTTACCCGTGTCTGGGTCGAACGGTCCCCATTTCCCGTACATGCGCTGTCCCAAACGGTCAATTTCTCACCTCGTTTCTGCATATTCTGCTGCTCGCTGTGTGTCAGAGGCAACAATTTGTCCTGTTATTCTGTCAAACTAGGCGGTAGTGTTAGCCTGGAACTGGTCAATGAGCCCGTATAGGCCCTCAAATGAGTATCGGCTATCGTATGAAGAGCAAGGGCCGACCCCTGATGAAGATGGGCCTCCCTGCTGGTGGTATGTGTGGCGGCGGTTCTATCGGGGTGGTGATCCTCCCCTCCTCTCGGGTATATCCTGGATCATCATCTCAGCCTGGTCCTCAGGGTCCCAAATCTGGTTCATGGCATCGTGAAACCTCCACATTTCCGGGCTTCGGCTGACCTGCTGGACCATTTGCATGTTGATGCAATAATCGAGGCTGAGTGCGATCGGGTTTGGGCTTCGGGTTCCTTCTGTGTCTGCATCATAAGCTTTGTAAAGCTTATAAATCCAGGCACCGCCTAAGATCAGGTATTCGGGCTCTTTGCATTTGCATATGTTCTGAAAAGATGACAGAACAGATAAGTGGTATTGCAAGCCATTTTATTCTTTATGCAATACATGGCCATAAATACCTCAGGTTCACCACTCCTTCGCTCTAACCGCGTGCTGTTACTGTGTGGCTCAACAGTCGGTGAATGTATCTCATGAGTGGGTTGCATAAGGTGTTTGAGCTGCTGGGACAGTAGGCTTCATCCCCATAACTAATTAGTTTCCATGCTTCCTTTCTGGTATCTCCTGCTTCTGCTGACTCGTTCGCCTCCTCATCCGAAAATGTAATCATGGACTCGTACCATATGGGTTTGTCAGTTTCATCACTCGTATATATCCCCAAACCAATACTTAACTGGGTCATTGATGTCGTATACCATACTCCCCCACACCTG